>NC_056744.1:1351338488-1351455988 GCF_019279795.1 Protopterus annectens | reverse complement strand
TTGCTTGTATGTGGTTCACCAGAAAGTAGAAGGGACCACATCCAGCCAAAAGGTGAACATTACCTCTGAATAGTCCTCAGTCAGCAAAACAAGACATTACCAGCATGGCCAGTCTGCTGTGCACTTATGCAGACATCTGATGAATCTGTAAAGTCTATAGTAACTCCCACAAAGGTCAGCCATGTCCCTCAACATACACACATGTGTTATTGGTACAGGATAATATGTACATTTATGAACATGTACAGTACAAGCTGTGATACTACCCAAATCAATGACATCCACAATAGGTGTGCACTTGTGTGCATTACAAAACTCCATCCACAAATGCCGTTTGACCTGACATATGCATCCAGGTATGCAAAGGCTACCACTTTGAATGCTACAGTATTGACATGATGACCACTGGGGCCTTACATGGGGTCTATAATAAAAGAATGAAACAACATAAGAGTGAATGCTTTTACACTGCCATGTAAAACCCGAAAGCACAATACAGCAAAATTACGGAACAGTGATTTTTTTTTTCCCATGGAAAAAAATCGCTGCCCCAAAAGAAAAAAAAATGTACAGACAAAATAAAGTGGAGGGCTTCACCCCCACACCCCCGTACTTAAATATACCAGCTCTAAGATCGCACCACAGTGGAGGAAACAGCAAAGTCCCGAGAACAGCCCAGCAATTTTTTCCCTGGGAAAAAAATTGCTATTCTGTTATTTCACTATTTTGTGTTTTTGGGTTTTACATGTCAATTAAAGAGCATTTGCTTTTTTCTCATTTTGTTCTTTTAATGTAGACCCCTTACATGTACATTCCTTGGCTGTTGACTCTGTGCCACCAATCTACACAACAAATGCAGGGATGTGTGCCTGGGAGGTGGTGGTTCCACCAAGGTTTTGAGTAACTCCTCTGTTGGTGTCAATGGTGCTTCTGTAGCAGGCCCTCCCCAAGTGCCAGCACAGTCCTTGGGCACAGCTGCAGCCCTTTGCCCTGCATTATTATGTCTGTAGCATGGTATCGGACCTGTTCATAACCCCTGCCATGGTGTCCAATGTTGTTGACGATCCCCACCTGTTCTGCCCATGGGTCAGGTCATTGCTGCATGTACTGCCAGCTTCCCCCCAACAGTACCTTGTGATGTAGTCTCAGGGAATCCAGGATCACCACAGCCTTGGACTCCATGTATGGTAGGTGATGTTTATGATGAATCCCACCTGGAAGACATGAACAGGGGAACACATCCCAGGACCACATACATTGGCTACCATTGTGTACAGACCATACACATCCACATTTGCTAGCCCTATCCATTGCTAAAACGCACATTATATCCCTGCCATCTATCAGTACAGTATGTGTGTGAGTATTGTGAACATACCAGCATTACAGCATGTGTTGCCCCCTTATCCTGATGTGTCATGTTCCCACCACTGAGTACCATTAATGTGCATAATCCACCAGTCATCATTCACATCACACAGCACATGCAGTAGCTGTGGACATCATGGAGGTTCCCCACCAGGGAATACCAGGCCATCAAACATTTGCCGTACAACTATAGGCTATAAGGCCAAGCCTCTATGCAGTGTCATACATAATCCTCAGGAGTGATCTCACTGTGGTGTGTGAGGAAATCACGGTCTCCACATTGCTGGGACTGCTGGCTGCATGAGTGCAGGTGATGCTCTACTGTGTTAATACACATACACACACACACACACACACACACACACACACACACACACACACACACACACACACACACACACACACACACACACTCAACATGGTAAGTGACCTTGACTGGCCTTGTTGGTGGCTCACATGTGTGTCACACACAATCACCCTGCAGTGTAATGGGCACTTTGTCTACATCAGGCAGGGTAGCTACCAACACCTTTGCATTTGTGACCTAGTAAAATGGATGGTTAACAGCACATAATCCCTTG
This sequence comes from Protopterus annectens, assembly GCF_019279795.1. Classification (NCBI taxonomy): domain Eukaryota; kingdom Metazoa; phylum Chordata; order Ceratodontiformes; family Protopteridae; genus Protopterus; species Protopterus annectens. Next base: position 1,351,454,039 of record NC_056744.1, on the reverse strand, counting down.
GGATACCACCAGTGTTCCTGTTGGCTGGGGACATCAGCTGCTGTCTTGCATACACATGCGTGAACTTGTCGCCTAGGCATATGGCTGCTCATGGTTCATAGCCTAGTAACCTGGGATGGTAGCAGGACTACCAGAAATGGCCTGACTGCTGTGACAGACTGTGTTGTTATGTGTCCACACACATCATTGCCATTGACTGCTGAGTGTCCTCTTTGGGCATCATTACAGTACTAGGTCATCCAGCCTACATCTGGGAAAGTGAGTGGTACTACAGGTGCATGTGGACATTCGAGGAACATCTGAGGTACACAATAACAGAAACTGGTACATATGTGGTGTAGGGTGACCTACTCACAGGTGTCTGACATCTGCAGTATCAGATGTCATTATCTTCTGACTGCAGTTCTTCATGATATGCCACTTATTTTTCAGAAACACAAACTTTTATGGAAAATACTATAAATGTCCCTCTTACCTCCCCTGCTCACCTTCCTCTGAACTTACTTTCGACTACACTGATAGTTTTTCTCACTGTCCAGATTTTTCATTCCTTTGGTTCTCACACTGCTACCCTATCTATCTTTAACTTGCTCTACTGTTCCTCTCTTTCACTCTTCTAGCTGCCTTTCCTCTCTTCTAGCTATCTATACTTTGCTCTATTTTTCTTCTTTTCCTCTCTTCTAGCTACTCACTTCTTTCCTAGCCCCTGAAATTTCCTGCATTCTTTTCCCTTTCTCACATCACTGAACTTTCCTCTTTCCCCTCACCCACCCTTCTAACTTGCCTACCAACTGTTTGCAATCTGAGCACACATCTACCATAATTTTATCTTCTCTTTACTTGCCTTTCCTGTCAGTATCTGTGTACACCTACCCTAATCCTCCCCCTTCCACTCTACATCCACTCTAACCTATCATAAGGATCTAATCTCACGGGGCACCATCTTTAAATCCCGGTACTGCTCTTGGCTGCTGTGCATCCCTGGCCTTAGCATCCCACAATTTCAGTAAGTCTGCACCTGTTTCTAATGGTTTTCTTTCACATTTAAACCTGCATTTTATTATGTATTTGTATTGTTGCTCTGAATTTAAACTTTGAATGGGTCTCCTGAGCTTCCAAAGTTGTGTATATCCTCTCCTTGCAAAATGTGGTTATCTGCAGTTGTTTTTACATGGTATTTGGATTCTCCAAACCTGCATGTATTTTGCATTCATAATATCGCTATGCTATTTCTTCTAAGAAGAATGTGTCTCCTAATGTTTTAAATCTGTACATGTCCTTTCTATCTGCATAATGCGGCATTCACGTTTGTTTACATTTGACTTTGCATCTTAATATGTAAAACTGTGTTTGCATTTGTATTATAGCCCTGAAACTTATTTTTATAGAATTGTGTTTCCTGAAATCCTAAAGTATATTTATTTATTTATTGACATTTGTTAACCGGGTTTGTCTAACTGGGCTTGTGGCCCATTTTCAGTGGAGACCCTAGGAGAAAAGCTCCAGTAGTACATTTTAAACAAGTACAATTTTAAACAATATTGATATAATAGCAGTTAGAGCAAAAAGATTCACATATGTTGGGTTACATGCATAAAGCTAAAGTTGCATTAAAAAGAAGCTAACAATTTTACATTGATATAGTTCAATAGGTGAACAATAAAAAGTTTTTGTTTGTATAAAATTATGCAAATGCATAGTAGACACATTGGAGAGAGGGGTGTAATTAGGTACTAAGTATGGTCCTTTTGAGGGTACATAAAGGGAAGGAAGACTAGGTAGGGTCATGGCAAGGGCAGGTTCTGGAATTAAGAAAATAAGCTTTTAGTTCATTTTTAAAGTGTGAGGTGTGGGAGATTGAACGTAAGTCAAGGGGAAGTTTGTTCCAAGCATGGGCAAGGGAGTGTTTGTAGAGTAGTTTGCCTACTGACCTTTTAGGGTGGTAGATATCAAGTAATTGTTGGTTAGAAGTACGGAGGGTCCGGGATGGGATGTAGATGGAGACTAAGGAAGATAGAGATGGACAGAAGGAGGGTTTATAAAGAATAGAGTGTAGCATATGAAATTGATAAGACAGCAGAAATTGGGGAAGTTCAAGCCAGGGAAGAGTGTTTAAAGAAATGCAGTGGTGTGAGTTGTATGGGGAGTTAGTAATGAATCTGGCTATTTTATGGTAAGTCTGTTGGAGTTTGTTTAGAGTTGAGGCCTGGATATTGATAAGAACTGGGGTGGCGTATAAGAGGGAGGGGAGGAGGAGTACCTGGCCCAGGGTAAGTCTAGATTTAGGAGTTAGGAATTTTTTGTTCCAATATAGCAGAAATAGTTTCTGGCTTGTTTTTTTTATACATTGGAGTATGTGTAGGTTGAACTTTAGTTCATCATTGATAATGAACGCTGGGAGTTTTGTGTGGGTGTCAGGTTGGATGGTTGTATTGTTAGAAGATGTAATAAAAAAGGAGGTTTTGTGATGTGAAAGAGACCGGGGAAGGAAAAGTAGGAGTTTGGTCTTTTTTGGGATTTAGGATCAAAAGGTTGTGAGAGAGCCATTGTTCAGTGGATAGTAGGGCCTGTTGGTCAAGGAGTGTAGTTCAGGAATGTTATTTGAGATGGATACAAGTATGGAGTTGTCGGCATACTGAATAAGGGAGGATTCTTTGCATGAAGTGTAAAGATCATTGGTGAAGATGTTAAACAAAAGGGGTCCCAAGATAGAGCCTTGGGGAGCACCAGTGGAGATGGGAAGGAAAGGTGAGGAGGATGAGAGCCATTTGAAAGATTGTTCCCTGCCAAATAGGTAACTATTAAACCAGGCAAGTGCGGAGGGGGATAGGTGGAGATTTGCGAGTTTGGATAGTAGTAGATAATGAGAGACAGTATCAAAGGCTTTGGAGAGATCCAGGAAGAGACAGGAAATGAGTTTAGTGTTGTCTAGGGTCTCTGCAATGATATGAGTGAAGGAGAGGAGGGCAGTGGTGGTGCTGTGGGGAGGACAAAATCCATGTTGGGTAGGGGTAAGTAAGTGGTATGTGAGGAGGTGTTTAAATCTTGCACAAGCAAACAGACACAGCATCCACAACATGGCTTGCGGCTCACCCTACCCCTGTCTAGTAAGCTGTGAGTGAATACATTTTACTAATATCTTGGAGAGGGGGGACAGAATGGCAATGGGTCGGTAGTTTGTGGGGTCAGTGGAGTTTCCACCTTTATGAAGAGGGATAGTGAATAAAGATTTCCAAAGTGTGGGGACAGTTGATTCCAGAATAGATTGATTAATTAGTATAGATATAGGATAGGCAATTGAGTCAGCAGCAAGTTTGAGGAATGTAGGAGATAAATTGCCAGTGGAAGGAGAGCAAGGTTTTAGCTTGAGTAGTAGAGATTTGATGTAAGTGATGGGAACTGGCTCAAAAGAAAACAAAGTTGCGTTAGTGGGACTTGGAGGGATGGGTGTCGAAGTAGAGTTTGGCTTAGAGGTTACCAGATTTTGGATGGAAGAGATAAAGTGTTTATTCAGGAGGGTAGCTGTTTCCTGAGAGGAAGAGTTAGGGTATGGGGAGGGATTAGTGGGCTTTCAAGGATAGAGGATGTTGTTGAGAGTTGACCAAAATTTTTGAGAATTGGATTTGTTGTTAAGCTGAGCAGAGCTATGGTATAACTTTTTGTCATTAGTTCTATGTTTTTTTGCAAGGTTCCTCAGTTGCCTGTAGTTTTGAAGAAAAGGTGGTTGTTTAGTTTTAGTCCAGGTTTTCCAAGCACAATCTCTTTGTTTCATAAGGGACCTAGTCTCTTTGGAGAGCCAGGGAGCATGATTTGATTTACTCTGATCTTGTTAGAGGGAGCTAAGGAGTTTAGAGTATTCATGTAGATACTATTGAAAGTGCTTACAGCATCATTTAGGAGGAGGTGTTTTAGGATGGACCAATCTATGTTGTGGAGAATGGAGTTAAATTGGGATGAATTGAAAGTCGATAGTTTTCAACAGTCTTTGATAAGGTGAGGTTTAGGAATCTGGGAGTAGTGTCTTAAGATGGTGGTAGGGAGATGATCACTGAGGGAGTCAGGTAAGGTGGTGGGATTGTGGTATTGGTGGGGGGAATTGGTAAGGATCCAGTCTATGATGGAGCTGGAAGTGGAATTTTTATGGAAGTGAGTGGGATATGTTATAAGTTGGTAGAAACCGTGTAGGTGGATACTGAGTTGGGGGGAGTCAGTTGTGAGTTTGGACAAATCAATGTTGACATTAGCAAGGATAAGTGTCTCATATGGTATGTTGTGGGAGAACCAGGATAGGATGTTTTCAAGAATGGGCAGATTGTTACCAAGAGGAAGGTAGACGGAGGCAATTGCAAGTTTTTTGTGGGGATTCAGATGGCAGTTAAGGATGATGATTTCAGCTGGGAGGAAGTCAAGAATTGGGGAAGGGTATGGTGAGAGATTAAGGTTGTTTGAGTAGAGGATGGCCACGCCACCACCTTTTTTTACAGGTCTATCAGATCAGAAGATATTATAACCTGGTGGGAGTATTTCACTATTTGAGATTTGTGGTTTGAGTCAGGTTTCAGATATGGAGAGGATGTGAGGGCTATTGAAAGCTATCCATGAGTGCAGCTCAGTGACTTTATTTGCTAGACTCTGAATATTCAATGAGTAAATAGTTAAGTATTTGGATGGAGATGATTGTTGTGACTGAAGTTGGTGACTGTTTGAGGAGTAAGATGGGGGCAGTGTAGAGGTAGTTTTGGGGAGAGAAAAAGAGCCAGGGTTGGGATGGATATCTCCAGAACAAAGTAGGTTTTTAGTCAGGAGAGAGTGTGTAGTAGATGCTAGATGGAGTTTGTATAGTTTTGACTTAGCTTTGTGGGAAGGCTTAAAAACCTGTATTATGGATAGTTTATGTAGACTTGAGGTAGAGGTAGTAAAGAGATTAGGGGAGATAGTAAAAGGCGAAGTAGTTAGATATGTGTTGTATGAGTGAGAGGTTGGTGAACATAGGAGTGGGTCAGAGAGATTGGAGTGCTAAGAGGTGGAGATAGAGAGAATAAGGAGTAGTGTAGAAGATATTAGAAAATAATACATGGAATAAAATATGATTGGATAGAGTAGGTAGAGACAGTGGTAAAGAGGAAGTGGTGCTGACAAGACTGACAGATTAGTTAGGTGGTTGTGGCAATAGGCAGGAAGTGGAATTGTAGTGGATAGTGGGACAGGAAGGGGAGGAATAGATAGGTATAAAGGTAATTGTAATGGGGTGGGTGGTAATTGAGCATAGCAAGGGCAAACGGAGTGTGGCTAGCACCCTGGTCAAGATGAAATCATAGAAACAATCAGAAAAAGATAGTGAAAAACTAGCTTGAGAGACAAGGATATAAAATTTCTAAAGGTATAGTCTCCAGAAATAAAATAAAAAGAAATAAAATATGAGCAGAAGTAAGCTTACAAAAGGACACTGGCCTCAAGCTACACAAGTAGATTTATTTGAAGTAAACCCAGTGCTGTATGGTTAAAATAAGCTACAAAAGAGAGGGGCTTTGGAGGGGGAGATAGAGGTATTACTCACAGTTAAAAGAAGGGCAAAAAAAACATTAACATGTAAGCGTCTGAAGACAGTAAAATAGGGCAGAAGCACTAGGAAAGGCAATTATGAGTGAGGCTAGAAATGAATTCAGGGAAGGGTAGAGTACAGAACAGGAGAATATACACAGAAACAGTATGATGATAGTGGGCAACCAAAGAGAAAGGATAGGAGCTGCTGGCGTCTGCTTTTCGTGGCGACTAGCAAAAAAAAAAAACACTGTAAATTCTTGTGCTTATAAAGTCTAGCGTTAATTAAAAGATTAGCTTATGTAGTAGTTATTTACTGAGACACATACTTCAGTGGTATTATTTTAAGCTTAAAATGGTGGCTTCCAGACTGATGGTTAGAGTTGCAGGGTATCTATTAAGGTCCTCAAACCTGTGTTGCCTGTACTGTGGCCAGGAGAAAACCGCAGGGAAAAATCTACTAGGGCTATCAAAACAGAGATGAGGGGGGTTAGTTATGACCAAGTAATTCAGGAAAAGAGTGAGAGACAAAAATACCATAGGTAGAGAGAAAAAAAGTAATACAGGTAGGCAGAGGCAATATATATAGCATTAATTTTCATTGTATAAGTGTCTTACACACATAGCTAGCTAAGAACACAGCAATATTTACACCTATGCATAAAGTAATGCAGAACAAAAGTAGTTAACAACATAGTGTAGACATACACAAGGCAATAATTCACAAACCAGGAAAACAGAAATTCAGGATACTGAGGACAAGAACAATTGGTACAGTTTCAGGCAATAGTTCTTTCTTTTACTTTAGTACTACACCAAGAAATTACAGGGAAAATACTACAGATATATCTAAATGTGAAATTAAGGGGCTGGTGCTCCTCGCAACAAGAAACTTAGTTGGTAAATATTCACATTTGCAGTTTCCTTTCATTAAAAAACAAGAAATAAGAAGAGCACAATTCAAACGCTAAGCTACCCATGATCGTAAGGTGCTGGACCTCCTTGTGACAGGGAAAACAGACTTTAAATATTTACAAAACTAGATTTGCGAGAAGAAGTACACCAGAGACTGCATATGCAAGCAATATTCTTCTCAATATAATCACAAAATACTATATGACCTAAAGCAGAAAATGCAATAGAATAATTACCAAATATTGTATGATTTAAAGCAGTTGAGGCAACAGAAAAGACATCACAAAACAGTTAATGCCAAAGAATCAAAAGTTTACCTTACACAGAGCAGCAGATGCTAAGCAGCATAAAGGGGAAAGAAGGTTTCAAAATGGCTCCTGCTGTTGTGAGGCACCTATGAGGACTAGAAAGAGGAAGGGAGGAAAGGGGGAGGGGTAATGACAAATTCTGGGATGGGCTAGCACCCTGGTCAAGATGAAGTCATAGAAATAAGCAGAAAAAGATAGTGAAAAACTAGCTTGAGAGACAAGGATATAAAGTTTCTAAAGGTATAGTCACCAGAAATAAAATAAAAAGAAATAAAATATGAGCAGAAGTAAGCTTACAAAAGGACACTGGCCTCAAGCTACACAAGTCGATTTACTTGAAGCAAACCCAGTACTGTACGGTTAAAATAAGCTACAATAGAGAGGGACTTTTGAGGGGGAGAGAGAGGTATTACTAGCAGCTAAAAGCAGGGCAAAATATATAAAAAAAAACATTAATATGTAAGAGTCTGAAGACAGTAAAAGAGGCAGGTGCACTAGGAAAGGCAGTTATGAGTGAGGCTAGAAATGAATTCAGGGAATGGTAATGTACAGAACAGGATGAGGATAGTGGTAACCAAAGAGAAAGGATAGGAGCTGCTGGCATCTGCTTTTCATGGCGACTAACAAAAAAGCCACTGTAAATTCTTGTTGTGCTTATAAAGTCTAGTATTAATTAAAAGATTAGCTGATGTAGTAGTTATTTACTGGGCGCATACTTCAGTGGTATTATTTTAAGCTTAAAATGGTGGCTTCTGGACCGATTGTTAGAGTTGCAGGGTATCTGTTAAGGTCCTTAAACCTGTGTTGCCTGTACTGTGGCCAGGAGAAAACCACAGGGAAAAATCCACTAGGGTTCAGTGGTATTATTTTAAGCTTAAAATGGTATCTTCCAGACCGATGGTTAGAGTTGCAGGGTATCTGTTATGGTCCCTTCTATCACAAAACTCCAACACGTGTTAGCAATGCAATAGTGTAGTTTCTGTAACCGCCCATGTGTTTATTAGATTAACAATGCAGAACAAGGGAAATAGTCTCCTCGACTACTTATTAGCACAGAACCTTGCTAAATATGAGGATTCAACCAACCCTGACTCCTAAATAATTAAATAGCTTTGGGTTTTAATTTAATGTAACCAGCTCATGTGTTTAGCTTAACAACATAGAATAAGGGAAATAGTCCCCTCAGCCACTTATTAGCAGAGAACCTCACTAAACTTGAGGACTCAACCAGCCTTGACTCCTAAATAATTGATTTGCTTTGGGTCTTAATTTAATGCAACCAGTCTTGCCTCCTGAATACTTTCTGAATGAAATGAAATGAATATTCTCCCCGTACTAGCATTTAACCTTGCTTAAGTACGAGGATTTAAACAACCCAATACATTTGATGTGTCTTATTGCACAGCTCATAATATTTTCAAAGCAATTCATAGCAGTGACTCTTAACTTGGAGGGGTCCTATTGAGGAAAAGCGGAATCACTTAATAGCAGACACACGCTAGCAGATTATTCCCGCAATCTCTCTATCTCTAGACTCCTATAAAACCTAATCTAAGCAAAATTGCTCCATTATAAAGTTTTATTGCTCCATTTTAAGTTTTATCTAACTACTACCTACCTGATAACCCCCCTTAGCATAAATGGAAATATGGCACTGGAAAGAAACACAAACTAGGGTTTGCCTGTTTGAATTGGGAATAAGCTTCCTTTGCTCACCACAGATGGTTACAATAATTTGAGCCTGTATTTTTGTGCCTAATGTATGCCACTATTTGAACCTAGTGTAAGTAAAACTGTATGATTGGGAGATAACTCAAATAAGTGCTCACTAAATAACCTGTTGAATAGAAATAAATCATAGCTAGCATATTTGATACTGTTACTGTTTAACCTGATGAGCCTTAATTCAATTGTGTAATCTGTGGAAAGGCTAGCTAATCTATAAATACAAGCTATTTACATAGGCTGAAGCCTGATTTAATAGCTATTGGTTGCAAACTGTGAGCATTACCATACAGCTTCACAAGGTTTAGCTACATTGTTTACTCTAAAAAGTTACTGTGATACTGTTCTGTACCTAATTCACTTGATGCTTATGTGTTTTGAATTACACTATTGTTTAACCTATACTTCTCTGCTAATTACACCCTTTTTTTTACAATACTCTCTCTCTTTATATCTTCTCCAGCCATCCACCCTTCTTGCCTAAATTTGTTTCGCCTAGCAACCATACCATGCTGGACTACTAAGAATATAAACATCTACCAAACCCAGTTTTGCCTCATCCCCAACTGGAAAAAGTCAAACTACTGCCCGTGCTGAACTCATTAAAGAATTTATGAAAGTATGTGTAAATGATGTTCTACCTCCTGTAATTTTATGTTATATTGCTCAATTACTTGCTAGGTGGCTAGTACACACTCTCTGCCAGGACAGGCAGCAGCCTACCTTTCTTTTTTTGTACCCACCATACCTGCCTTATCCCAACCTCTTAACTTAAACTCTTTGAGTCTCCCTTCTGTCTTCTTACCTTTCAGCCTCCCATAATGGTTTCACTTTCTGCTACTACAGGATTTGACCACTAAATGACAGCCTTCACCCACCTTTAACCTTCTTTCCTCTATATTTTCCTCACTCTTACTTACTATAATACAAGTTATTTTTCTTTCAATACTTCATATACTCCTTCTATTAGTCCCAGTCATTCAGAAGCTCTCTAATCCTTTCCTATATAACACTACCATAAATGTCCCTCTTAACTGCCTTGCTTACCTTCCACTGAACTTGCCTTCCACTACACTGATTGTTTTTCTCACTGTCCGGATTTTTCATTCCTTTGGCTCTACCCACACCGTTCACCCTGTGGGCTCACTCCACTCCCCTACCCTACGCCCAATTCACATCCACCCCCACTATCTCTACATTTGTACTTAAACCATTCCCACCATTTCCACCATCCAATCCAAGTTACCTACCCCATCCCTATCAATCCCCTCCCATACTCCACTCCCTAAAAGTAACCCATCCCCTTAGACTATATCACCACCCATTACTTATCTGATATACTACAAACTTAAACCGAATATTAACCTCCCAAAATACAAACTAAATTGCAACTTAACTTTTCTTCACCCTCATTCAAACTATAACCAAGTCCCACAAAATCCAGTCCACATTAACGCAAATAATACTTAGAACAACCTTATTTTATCTAAACTATCTAACCCAACCAAACAACATAAATCATTCCCCCCAATTTCATATCACTACATTCCTTCATAAAAGATACACACAACTCTACCTATATATCCCCTTGTCTCTTCCCCCTCAACACCACCATGCTCTTCCCATATAGAGTTCTAACTAAAAACACCACTCCCAATCATACTTGCCAAATAGCCTCAAAACTAATGAACTGTTCTAAGTTCCCCTACCTAAGAAAATATCTCCCCCTCCATCTTATATCTATCCTCCTCTCTGGTGATGCCCACCCAAACCCTGGTTCCTTCTCCACTCCAGACCTAACCTCCCTACCTCATCCCCCTCATGCAACTAGTAAATCCCTCCAATTCCCAGCCTTAAATACTCAGAGCCTCTGTAACAAAATTCCAAACCTTCATGCCTGGCTTTTACATAACCAGCCAGACATTCTCTCCATCTCAGAAACCTGGCTCAAGCCCCGTATAAAAGACTCTGAACTAATACCACCAAACTACTGCATTCTAAGAAATGATCAAACACAAAAAGGGGGCAGGGTTGCACTCTTATACTCTGCATCCCTGCTAGTGACCCCATATACCAAACTCTTCCCCAAATTTGGTATGGCAGAGACAATACCAGCCCTACTCCACCGAAACAAGCATAAACTCATATTCATCCTCTCCCTCTATTTCCCCCCTGGTGATAATGTTTCATGTCTTGAAGACATTCTTTCCAGGGTCTCCTTTAACATCACTCATGAAACAATAATCCTGGGTGACATTAACATAAATTGGGCAACTATTCAATCTCTCACTAACTCAGTCAATATTAACTTGTATAACTTCACACAATTAATCAATACCACTACAAGACCTTCAAAGAACTCCACTACTGGAAGTACAATAGACTGGATTCTAGTATCCCATCCTCACTATATCTCAGACAGTGGTATTCTCCCAGACCCATTAGCTGACCATTTCCTCACATTTGCCAGCCATCTCCCCTCTTTTATGCAACGAAATCACAGTAATATATCCTCTCACTGCTTAAAAACTTCAATCCTGAAACTTTCATAAGCACACTAAAAAACACCAACTGGAACTCATTAAAAACACTTCTCCTAGACAATGCTCTTTCCTACTTTAACACTACTTTCATAAACCTACTCAACTCCCTTTCCCCCCCTAAAAACTAAACACACAAAAGCAACCCTGTACCCTGGTTAACTAAAAAACACTTTTGTTACCATGCGACTTTGCAACAAAGCATGGGCATGATACCAAAAAAAATAAAACCTCCATTACCCTCACTGAATATAAAACGCTTCACAATAAAGTCAAAAAACTCATTGCCTCTGACTGAAAAGTATATTTTTCTACCCTTCAAACTAACCAAAATACCAATCCCAAACATTTGGAAAGGAATCTCATCCCTCCTTAACCTTGGAAAAACAGAAAACCCTTGCCCTAACCCAGATGCATCTGACATGGACTTAGCAACCCAATTTAACTCCTTTTTCATTGACTCCATCAACAAGCTAACATTATTCTTCTCCAAAACCTCTGTAGCTCCTCCCAAGCCTGGACCCACCACCTTCCTCTGCTAACACCCCACACCCCCAGCCCCCTCCTTTTTCCATCAATCCCATCTCCATATCTACCATAAAAAATTCTCCAAAAATTAAAACCTGGCTCCAATGCCCCTGACAAAATCCCCTCCTATTTCCTAAAAGTAGTTACTGAAGCAATTGCCACCAACAACTCTTACCCTATCTCATTAATAATCAGCTACTTACCCCCACACAACATGGCTTTAGACCAGGTCATAGTACCTCTACTGCCCTCCTCTCCTTCCTAGAAACAATCAACAAAGCTTGTGACTCTGACCACTTTGTATCCACTCTTTTCCTTGACCTCTTAAGGCATTTGACACCCATTACCCACAACCTGATTCTTACCAAACTCTCTAAACTTAACCTATCCCCTTCCTCTACCCAGTGGTTCTCAAGTTATCTCACAAACAGGTAACAAGCAGTTAAATGGAAAAAAGCTACCTCACCCTTCCACAATACATTCATAGGCATCCCCCAAGGTTCCATTCTAGGCTCCCTGTTATTTAACATATTCATAAACGACTTCTATCAAGCCATTCCAAACTCCAGCCTCTTTCAATATGCCAATGATTCTACTATAATTTGTTTCTCCCCTTCCATCACAACTCTCAACAATCTAACACAAGCCACATTCTCTTCCACTGAACAGTGAATATTAAACAACCATCTAGCCCTTAATGCAACCAAATCAAAACTTATGCTATTCAATGCCTCCAAAACCTCTTCCTTAGACAAACAACCCTTCATAATTACCAGCAAAAATAATACCATAATAATAATAGCAAAAATAAAAATAATAAAAATAATACTTGAACTAGTCTCTGACACAAAACTACTAGGAGTTATCATCGACAATCAATTAAAATTTGACAACCATCTACAAGCAAATATAAAAAAAACACATGAAAAACTAGGTATGCTTTACTGTCACAGTCGTTTTATCTCTCCCACCACCAGGACTACATTAGTCAATATATACCTCATTCCATCCCTATTATATGGTGCATCTATCCTAACCAGCCTGCAATCTTCACACAAAACAAAACTCTCTTCTTGTTATAACAAAATATTCAAATTTACAGACCCTCTTTCCACCACTGTAATTCCCTTCACCAATGTAATTCCCTTCACCAACTAAATTGGCTAGAATTACCAAACTTCCTCACATATGCCCAGATCATACAAGCACACAAACTTATTCATAACCCATCTCTCTGCCCCTCCCTAGCCAATACCTTTGAAATGCTTAAACCAGATAGACTCCTAAGATCCAATTCCCAAAACCTAATTAAATTGCTTAAACCAACACGTCCAGCTGGGAATCACTTGATGTCCTTCTCTCTAGCTCACCTTTGGAACTCTCGACCGTCCTTCATCTGCACCGTCGACAGTCTCTCCTTGTTCAAAACCTCACTGCAATCTCACCTTACTTTGCAATGGATATGCTTTTGCTCCCACCCAACCTAAATCTGACCAGACTTTCTTCCTAACCTTCAAAACTTATTTGTTACTTATCGCATACTAAATTCCTACATCCCTGGTGATGTATTTGACTAACAAGTAAAAATGGCAATTTCCTAAAAAAAAAAAAAAAAAATAAAATAAAACAAAAAATAAAACTGAACACAATACTACTTTGTAAATTAAAATCTCTCTTTTTTCTTTTTTATGTAGCATGTATTTGAAATGTGTGCTATGATTTCTACTAACTCTGTATCATCTATATAACATTTACTTAAAATGTATACTATAGATTTGTGCTTCTTCTGTACTATATACTTGTATTTTTCCAGAGTTTTCTCCCCATGAGTGCATTGAAAATACACTCCTTGTGACCCAGTGGACTATCCTGGAAAACAAACTGCAAATAAATAAATAATAAATAAATAAATATGGCCAAAATTGTGAGGGAACTATCACAACATTCTGCAAAACCCTGTACAGTTCAGAGGTATGCTGAAGACATAGCCATCAGGGATCACTGTAGGTGCTGCACAGCAGACTAACATGCAACATGACAGTCCCAGAACTGTTGTTGAGAACTACTGTTTACATTCCTATTTCCCATTCCATTACATACCTAATTGTTTGACATACCTGGTATAGTGCTGTACCCCTTTTTCAGAATAAATCCACAAAGGGTGTTGTGAATAGTCACAGTATGTCTTCTTGACATAAGTATCAGACCTGTTTAGCATAGGCATAAGCTTGTCTTTTGTAGGTAATGCTCATGAAGGGGTGATGGTCTGTGCACCAATCTGTTGCTCCCATTTGCTAATTGCATCCAGAACAGCTGGGCTGCTTTCCTATTAGCCAATGTCATGGCAACACAGTACTATAACTAAGACCTTCATGTGGGCCTTGCCCCTTTTCCTGGCCTGTGAGGGGGAGATTATGGATGTGTTGGAGCTACAACATCACAGAGGGTAGGTGGAAATACTGTTCATTGTTTGGAGTGATGTGCTGTATCCATAGTTTTGCATGCTATGTCTGCATAACTTTCAACCTCTTAGCACAGAAAATATGGACACAGCACACCAAAATGTGTGGACAAAGGTTCACAAATAGGGAGGGATTAGAAATATTGGTGTCATAACGTTAGAGAATTGCTAGAGTAACAGTGTTTGTTTTGATATTCAGTTTCTGAGGGATTTGAAGTCTGACACTCAAATGTGTATTACTATTTAGTTACCTCCATCCTGATATCATCCCAGTGATTTAGCAGAATACCACAAATGTTATGAGGAACAGGTCATAAATATGAGCCATAACCCTGGATATTCTGTGGAAATCTGTACCGTCACATGTGACAATTTGCAGCATTTATTGTTCTGCAAACAGGTTCTGTGTTTGTGTCAGAGGCCCAAGTACACAGTGATTACGGCCACTATATGTCAGAGTACTGTGTGACTGGCTATCAGGATGTGTTCATATAAGAGGTCAGTTGGCCTACTGATATGATGCCTTGACCACAGTTCAAATGGTTTTGTGTTGATAATTTGGCAGTAATATTTTTCACCCTAAATGTATATCCCTGTACTGCCTGATAACTTTACAAATGCATCTGCATACCAAAACCTGTACATATTTTCACAGAATGTCTGGAGTTTGTGCTCATATTTTTGGTCTGTTCCTTAGAATATTTTTTGTTTTCTGGCAAATAACTGGGATACTCTGAGGTCTGATGGCACTAAATAATGACAGAGGTTTGCGTTACAGACTTCAAATCCTTCAGAAATTGTATGCTAAAACAAACTATGTCACTCTAGCAACTTTCTTATATGTATAACTGCACAATGTAAAATATGTGCCTATTGTTGGGCCTCTGTTCCGCATTTTGTCAGTGTTCATCCAGTTTCTTGCACTAAGAGGTTGAGAGGTATGTGCATCAATAAATTCCCAGAGCTGATTTGGCGTAGTGGTACGTTGCTCTGAGTCTATTGTAGAAGGCCCTGGATTCAAGAGTTGGCAGTTATATCTTTATTCTCTACTGCTAAATGACTGTAATGCATGATATGTTTGAAAAAGCATTACAAATTCCCACAGCTCATTTGGCATTGTGGTACATTGCTCTGACCCAAGTGCACAGGGCTCTGGGTTTGAGACTTGGCAGTACTATGTTTTTTCCCTAATGTTAAATGACTGTAATGCATGATATGTTTGAAAAAGCATTACACATTCCCACAGCTGATTTGGTGTAGTAGTATGTTGCTCTGACTGTATTGCACAGGGTCCTGGGTTTGCATGATGCTAAGCAACACCAGAAGATGCTTAGTGCTGCTTAAACCTGCACTAATTTCAAAAAAAGAAAAAAATGGTGATAGGAAAGTGGTGAAATGGGGACAAGCAGGGGGAAAAACAATGTGAAAGTCAGCTAGGGATGTGCAGGATGGGTGCAGGAAAGGACCATAGCTCTCCATTTCTTTTACAGCAACATGTGATAATGATGGTGACAATTTGGAATTTAGAGCCTCACACCACACAAGGAGGGGTGTGGGCAACATACATTGCTTGAGTAATTCATGAGAAAATTGATTGGTCAGTGCACCTGGGGGCAAAATGGAGAATTATGTATGGGATGTGTTTTTTTTGTTTGTTTGAGGACAGATGTCCCTTTTTAAGGTGAGAGTGGGACGTTGGGGAAAGGTTATAGGTATATTTGGGGAGGTAAGTTGGGTAGGAGAGGTTGCTTTTGCAGAAAGACAAGACAGCAGACAGTGGCAGTGTATGACACATGAGGGGGTTAAACACCTTGGACGGGAAGGGTGGTTGGGAATTGGAGGCCCATGATCCCCCAGACAGAAACAGTAGAATTGAGGTGCCCACCCATGGGCAGTCACCACTGCCCCTTCACGGCCATCAAGGTGGCTGTGCTGGGGGCTGTACAACAGGGGCAGGCTGCCTCTCAAGGTGCACCAATCTGCCCCTGATCTGGCTCAGGCATTCATCCAACTCTGTCTGTATGACACTGCGCACCATACCACAGAACCTTCTGTGGGTGATGGGTTTCTCTACGTGCCCATGCCCAAAGGTGGTACAGGCCCCATCCCCTGAGGTGGTTCAACCCAAAGGAGATGAAGGAACAGGGGAGAAGGCATTTCTGGGTTGGGTCCCAGATGTGCTGGGGCCTGATGCCATGGCCAGATGAGATGAGATGAGACAGGTGGATCCATTGGGATCTGCCTTCCCAAACTGCTATGGTGTTCAGGTTTTTCAAAATGTATTGGTTAGTCATGAACAAAACATTTCAAAATTAGTTATAACTGCATGTGTGGGTGTTCCAATTAATCCAGATCAATAGAAGTGAAACAACTGCATAGCAAACAGAACACATGCATACATGGAATAACAGTCAGCATTGTAACAGCATGCCAGTTACATTTATGGCAACAGGCTGCCAGCAATGGTATTTGAACAAGGTATGTTAATATGCAACTATTTAAATATATGAACAATAATAGAACACAAGTCCCAACATTAGTTTTTGAGAACAACATACCCATAGTATATGAATAATAATTATTGATGTAGATAAGAGAAAAAAGTTCATTAAAAACTGTATAGGCTTCTATTTTTCACAACAGTACTGCTCAATACTCTAGAGGTCTGCCCTCACTTAACATCTACCTATGGCCCATACCTTCTGTAGCACATACATAACTGTTAAACTGTCAACCTGGAATGGTATGGGGCAAACTGAGACAACTCTAGGTACATAACTAGATGGGACTCATACTTGTCAGGGTTACATATACGATGGAGAAGGTGTACCCTGCACTGATGTTGTGTGAGTGTCCTACTGGCATATTTCACCTGGATTCATATCTGTGTCCAAGGTTATTGGCAGCAATGACCATTAGCCATGACAGCGTGACACTTGAGGGACATGTATCGGGAAGAGTGCTTGGTGTATGTACCTATCCTGCTGTCATTTGCAGGCATGGGGTTGGACAGTGGAACAGTTATACACGGTTTATTAGTATACCCTTCATGCAGCTACTACAAACATTTCTTTACCTATAGGATCTGTGGAAAAAATATTTGTTAAAACTACCTGACTGCTTCTACAAATATTCAAGATTACTGGAGTGTAAACATTTACACATCTTAGTACCACTCCCTGGATTCAAACTATGGTCTGGGTGTGCAAAAATTAATGACAGAGCTATTTCTTATCACACTGAGCTACTGGGGAACCACTGTTTTTTGCTTGACTGAATTCTGCCTAATACTCTCTTGGGTAGACAGTCTGACCTTGTAATTTAAGTGTAGTGTCACCAAAGACTGAGGTGACAGTTGAACATGCATGCCTGAGATTTATGCTTGATAGATAGTGTACTGTGTATTAATCCATCGAAATAATAAGATCTGGAATGCAAAGGTTAACACAAGGCAATGCTGCAGGGAACACATTACTATTCAAGATTCAGATCTTAGTGCAGGGCATATTTCATTTATATCTTGTTTTACAGCTTCACAATCTACAGTTTTGTATAACAGCTGGTTATCAGAACAACCTCAGTTAATGAATGATGTCAAAGCCATAGTTGCTGTGAAGCACCTGTACACATTCTATTTCTTCACCAACATACCAGATTAAACACAACAGTTTGTAGTATAAATCTTTATTTGAGTAACATGACACAGTGCTTTATTACAGTTGAGATTCTACATTCAGTAGTACTGCATATCCTGTAGATCAATATTGGTCTGACAAACTTTATTTATTCATTACACTGAGAACACACTATACCTACTGGTATTAAACAATGTTCTCATTCTTATTTATTGCACTATATACTGCAAGATAAATATGTACTCACCAGACTCCTGGTGCAGTCTTGTCAGTCTGAATGCATGGGCCTCCACATTGCTAGGTCTCACCACTGCAGCTGTAAGGGAAAAAACAACAATTATGCATACCTGTCTATCTCATACTCAGGCTAGAATTTGGTACAGCTATGGGTGAAATACTTACAAACTACTGGGGCATTGCTGTTTTGAGCATCTTGGATCCAGTGGGCCAAGAGCACTCCCTTTCTCTGTTTTAGGTCAGTATAGTGATGTTGTACCTGCTCACCAGTTCAGGGGACTCTAGTGGCACTGGTGAAGTCATGTGACAGATGGTTCCAGGCCTCACATTTGTATTGGGAGCCCTGGTACTGGCTCTGCAGCAGTCTGCCATCATGGTGTTGTGCAAGGAGCCCAGCCATGACCCTGGACTCCAAAATATCCCAGCTCTGCACCCAAAAGCATGCTCCCTCTCCAACTCCAGACATAGCTCCTGCAGTGATCAAACTACAACTGGTTCTGATTGTATTCCATCCTGTGCGGTTTAAATAAGGCCATATTCCTGTCCCTTGCCATCATTAGACCATTTTTGAAAATGCTGAGCACAGCTCAGTGGTGCACAAACCTGCTAAGCTGAGTTGAACAGCCCTTAAAGGGGCAAATGCTGAGCAGTGCTTAGCAGTGTGCAATTCCACTTAGCTGGGCTGAATGCTGCTTACAATTATACTTTTTAGCAATGTTCAAACCAGCTAAGCAGAGCTAACCACTACTAAGCATTGCTGAGTTTTCATTTAAAGGAAATTACCAAATTGGACATTAATTAGTCCTTACTGACATTTTATTAAGTATATATATTTTACTTTACATGATGTCCCCCTGTGTGGTTTGGTTACATTACTTTGGGGTGTGACTGTACGGTCTGGGACACTCACATCATATATCCACTGACACTATTTTATTATATCTCCTATACTTATGCATTTCACTACGTTATCTGTTCCTGTAACTTTAATGTACTGGACATTTGTGTGTAACTGGGGCTTTTATATTTGGGTTTCCACTGCAGATAGGCCAATTGATCAAGTTGGACCACCACAATTGACATATTTCAATGTATACAAAAGAAATAAAAATCATTTACATTTCCCTATCATGTGTAAAAAGCTGAATGGTCAACATTCGACCCTTGCACCTAATGTGCAAGTG
The DNA here is from genome assembly GCF_019279795.1 of Protopterus annectens. Classification (NCBI taxonomy): domain Eukaryota; kingdom Metazoa; phylum Chordata; order Ceratodontiformes; family Protopteridae; genus Protopterus; species Protopterus annectens. The sequence goes on along the minus strand of NC_056744.1, from coordinate 1,351,434,965 downwards.
CCGGTGCCCTAACCATTCAGCCAGTGAGGATCTGCTGTTAAACTGCTGTATATACCTCTTTATTTTCATTTAAGCATTGCTGAGCATCTCACCATGCTGTGCAAACCTGCTCAGCTATGCTTAAACTTGACCTTTTCAAAAAAGATTAAAAGCATCCGGTGTCTATTTTTAGATGTCTGGCACATGTTCCTTGTAAATGCCAATAACTACATCAGTAAATAAAATTAACATTAATATATAAATGCTTTCTGGTGTAAAAACTGAATGGCCTGTCATGGTATTCAAACCATGCACCTATTGCACACAAAGCCAAAATTCTAACCACTAAGCTAACTCAGCATTCAAATTTGCAACTATACATTTCTATATAGCTCTTCACAGGTGTTTAAGCACTGCTGAGCAATTCACTCAGCTAAGTTTAAACTTCACATATAAAGGGGAAAAATACAATGCAACCATTTTAAATAGATTTTTGGATTATCCTCACTTTGCAAGGTTTAGTGCTGCTGCCCGTCATGGCGCATCGCAAACTAAGATTTAAATGGGGAAAAAAGTCACATTTATTGCATTTATGTGTATTTACAGTACATTATACTTATTTCTACATTAAAAGTAACTCAGCAAACACAACTAGCATTGGTAAACCATTCAGTTAATGATTTACCAATGCTAGCTTCCATCTACACAGTTCACTGCTTACAAGGGAACTTGTTCCATGTAAGTAGTTGAAAACTCATTCATGTCAGCACATGAACTAGCTGCTCACACTGTGTAGAGTGCATGAAGCCCATTAATAATGCATGGATTATGCACTCTATACAGTGCTACAGGCAGCCCGAAAAGCCTCCGTGTAGGCTCTACGGAGCCTACACTGACTTTCATAAATAATGGCCACAGTTTGTTTGTAATAATTTTAATAATTTTGTGTTTTTTATAGTGGATATCATACAACACAATCCCAGAAGGGGGAACGCCAACAACATGCTTGAGTTCCGTGAAATGTATTGGCAGCTTAAACTTAATTCCAGTGTTTCTCCTGGTTTAAATGACATTATTTCCATCAGCAGTGTGCTTAAATTTACAGCTATGAATCTGTGATTGGATTGTGATGATTTATTTTATCTCATCCTTGTGATCTCCCTTTATTTTTTACTTTTTTAGCTATGTCATTACTATTTACATGCTTTTCTATGGTTTATTCCAGAATTGTGTATAGTTTAACACTACTCTTTTTTTCCCTTTAAGGATAATTGATTTCATCAAATTAATTTACTTGTTCTACTGTGACTGGAACATACATTTTTAAGTATCTGGTGTATCAGGTGATCTATTTCCTCTGATAAAGTTCTGCAACTATTAGAATGAAAACACTCAGGTACTGCTTAAATAAATTAGTTTTTAGATGTTGCTGTTTGCCCCGTGGACATTTTTTTCTCACATATTTATATTCCAACTAAAAGAGCTATCATGGAGCTTAAGAACATTTTGATAGAAATAATTACCTTAAAGCAGGGAATATTAACATGATTTGCAAAAGTGAGGATGTATCTAGGGGGTTAAAAGAGAAAATATAACAAAAGAGGGTAGATTTCAGTAGAAATTTATAAAAAAAAATTTGGTATGGGAGATGTGAATTCAGTATTAGTAACTCAGATAGCATTTATATATTATTCCCCTAGGTACACTAACTGGGCTAGACTAGACAGAAATTATATTTCACAAGAACATGTGCATTTAATTGAAAGCTTCAACACACATCCAATAGCAATTTCAAATAATGTACTAATAAGAACTAAGATAAAAATGTGGGAAAATGTTAAAAAAAAATAATTCAAGAAAAGGGTAGTGGAAAGTGTTCAAGAGTTAATAGGGAAGATAGAAATATATTCAGAAGCTATATCTAGTGAGTGAGATAAAATAAAAGTGGAACTTAAAAATAGGGTAGAAATAAAAGAAAAAAGATGGTTAAGAAGTGACAAATTATTTAGAGGGGCTAGCAAAGGTTAAAGTATTGCAGAAAAAGGGACACCCTTGTCTTATACAACCCTTCTTGCATATTTCTTTACTCAGCCACCCATTCACTAACACTCTGACTCTGTTATTCTGATCTGCTAACATACATACTCTCCTAATTCTATTACATATTTAAGCAATAACCCATGCCTAGGTGTGGTAATGCTGGATTTACCCACGGTTGGTGTGGTTTGGTCATGTGGGCGAAGCCCAAGTGGCTAAACAAAGACAACCATGGGTAAATCCAGCATTACCTACACCCAGAAGTGGGTTATTGCTATTATATAATGACATTATTTAAAAAAAAAAACACTTACTTTTCTAAAATAATGGCATTGTATAATGCCTGCTTGCTGCCCTTCCACAGCTGTCCAGTATTCTGCGGCAGTTCTGATGTACTGCGCATACGTATGGTTATGCAGTACATCAGAACTGTGTGTGGAAGCAACGGAGAAAGGAAGATCTCCGTTGCTTTTAAAAACATGTCTCACAATGTTAAAAACGTTTAACATAGCGAGACAGCTTTAAAAAAAGCAACAGAGATTTTCCTTCCTCCGTTGCTTTTTTTAAAGCTGTCTCGCTATGTTAAACGAGTTTAACATAGCAAGACAGCTTTAAAAAAAGTAACAGGGAAAGGAAAATCTCTGTTGCTTTTTTTTTAAAGATATCTTGCTATGTTAAACTTGTTTAACATAGCGAGATAAAAACAATGGAGCTCTTCCATTCTCCATTGCTGTCCAACAACAAAAAAAAAAGACATACTAATGGAAAAATTTACAACATGCACATTGACCAATCAGCGTGCACATTTTGGTATATTAATGGGGGGTCATTGTATAATCCATAATTTTCCATAACATCCCACAGAGCATCATGTGCTGCTGTATCACATGTCTTGCTAATATCCCCTACTGGTAAGTTTCACTTCCCCTTTTACTTATAACATCATCGACAATTTCTCTCACAGTCAATAACAATTCTTGACATACCTTCCCTTTTATATCATATATAATTTCTACCATAATCTCACCCCCCCTTACTTTAAATATCCATCTGATATTCCTTTAAACAATTATAATCTGTGTTATTTAGTGTGATGAGTCTCCGATTTCCTTCTTCTTCCATATAAATTTTAATATCCCAGTTTATCACTCTTCATAAACAAACCCTTCATTCATTCATTTATTCAGTACATTTACAAACTGCCCTCTTTACCAGTCCAGTTTCTTGTACATTCCATACCCTGCACCATCTGGGCCTTATGCTGAATCAACATTTTATTTCATAAGTATTTCATCCAGTTCACAAATAGTCATTTCTTTTTTAAAATTCTTCTTGGATGCATTCTGGAATTTTTTTTTATTTTCCATATGCTGTACTCTGATGCTCATAATTTGCTGTTGTGTTATTTTTACCTCTCCTTTTACATTTTTTCATCTCTCTCATTTCACTCATTATATCAACATCCTCCTTTAATATTTTACGTAAATTTGGGGATACTTCTTCACTTCTTCCTTGTAAATAATATCTCTGCCTGAACAGTAATGTCTTATTTTTTTCTCAATTTATTTTATATATTTTTTTTCCATGGCATAATAATCTTCTGTATTATTCCTTAAATTTTGTAATATATTTTTATACAATTTCCAGTACTTTACTTTCTCTTCCTTTCTTACAACCATCATGTCACTAGAAAAAATCCCTTTTTATACTTCTTTTTTAGGTCATTCCACTACTCAGAGCAGATTTTATAGACATGGTTCATGGCTATATAATCCTTCCATAATTGTAATACTTCCCACTCTCCAGTTTCACCCCATAATTCATAGGATCATAGGATCATAAGAGGTTACTAGGCTAATGGCCCTGGGGCCCTTACAAGCCAAGCCAAGAGTTTATCCCCAAAAAAAGAACCCTCAGTCAGCACCTGTTGCCCCTGTCAATGAGGGACAAAGGTGGAAGTCCTGGGACAGATTTGTGGTTTCCCATCCACTTATCATGGCTGTGCTTGAAAAGAGAAAGTGAGGTACTCTGCTAGACATGTATGGGAAGCCTATTCCAGAGACAGGGCAGGCTCTGGGAGATAAACCTGTCTCTCCAGCAGGTTTAGTTGATGTCACATATTAGGTTTAGGCCTAGCAAGTGGGTAATGCACAAGGAGTTAGGCTTATGGATATGGATCATCTCTAGTAGGGCAGGATCTGATATTGGCTTGTAGGTGAGACACAGATCACCTCTAAGCAATCTCTATGGTACTGAGTAGATGGATAGTGATTTGAGCCTGTCCACATAGGACAAATGTTGGAGGCCATGGATTGTCTTTGTGAGGTATTTCTGTGACCTTTCCAGTTGGTGCAGATATTTGGAGAGGTACATACCAAACGGGGCATTATACTCAATTATAGGCCTACCGAGGGAGGAATGCAGACAGGTAATAACCTCCTTTTTTCTGGATGCAATCCCTTTATTTATGAGATGAACCAAGTAAAAGGCTTTTCTGACCACTGCCGCCACATGATGGTGAATGTTAGATTGTTGTCAACCTGAATCCAGGTCTCTCACCACGGGTTGCGTGTTTAGGGGGTTGATGTGGTAATCAGTAGGGGCTGTGTTTTTGCCGAATGGTATGATAATACATTTTTTGTATTTATCTTAAGGCTATGACTTTAACACCAGTTGTTTGTAGCTGTAAGACCCTCTTGCAATATGTTAACATTATTAGGGAAGTCAAAGACAGCACCCAACTTACAGTCATCCACAAATGTGGTCAGTCACAGGCCCTTTGTCTTTGGCTGAACCTCTGAGAAGTAGATGCCAAGCAGTGGGGTTCCCAGGACAGATCCCTGGGGAACCCCACTAGTGACAGATCTGCTGTTGGAGGTGGTGGCACCTATTTTTGATCATGTAGGTTCTATTGGTGAGCCAGTTTGCCACCCACTTGACGAGATAGGGATTTAAGCCAAGTTGTGTTCGCTTTTCGATGACGCCCGAGTGGTGGATTGTGTCAAAGGCCTTGGCCAAGTCAAGGTAAACTGTATGTACTGACTTTCCCTCATGCAGGGCCTTGGTGATAGTCCCATAAAAGTCAACCAGGTTCAATAGGCAGGATCTGCCCCTGCCAAATCCAAATTAGGTGGGGTCAAGTGCTTAGAGATTGCCTGTGTCCTTGTTCATGAGATCCATAATAACATGCTCCATGGCTTTACAGATCGGACTTGTCAAGTTAATGGGGTGATAGTTTCCTGGGTCAGTAGTAGCATCACCTTTGTGCAAGGGGATGACAATGGCAGTTCTCCACTTAGCTGGAATGAGGCCTGTACTTGGGCTGTGGGTGAATAGGGTGAATAATGGAGAATAGGGTGATTAATGAAGAAGCTAGTTCTTGCTGGTGATAGTGCAGAATACAGCCTGGGATACCATCAGGTCCCATGGAAGCCGTGGTCTTTGCCTTGGATAGTGCCTTTAACACTTGATCTACAGAGATGTGAGGTATGGGACAAGTATTGGGGATGTCATCTGGGCCTTTGGGGGGTGATAGTGGGGTGAAGTTTGCACTGAACCTATCAGCTAGCAGGTTGGCTAAGTCAACAGGATCAGTGTAAGTGGTAACATTAAGTACTAATTCAGAACAAACCTGGGCTTTGCATGGAGTTTCCTGATATAACCGAGGAATGAATTGTGGTTTCCATTTGTTTTGGAGGCTAGTTTAAACTCATAATCGGCTTTGGAGTTTTTCACTAGTGACCTAATTTGCTTGTTGAGGCTGAGGAGGGAGTTTTCCAATTTGGAATGTGTTCCTTTTTAGCCTTGGACAACAGTTTCTTCCTTACGTTGTAAAGCCTGTTGATAGAGGATGCCCACCAGACAAGTTTGTGTTTCCTTGAGGAGCAGTTTTTAGTTCTGTTGGGTATGGCTGAGTCCATGCAGCTGTACAGGTGCTTGTAACCTATTCAGCATAATTGTCTGCATCCTCTGAAGGGGGATGTGGTGTGAAGCTACTGATAACCTCCCTTAGGAGGTTGTAGTCAGCTTTTGAATAATGTTTTAGCCTGGTTACAGCTGTGGAGAGGTTGGATGGGATAGAAGCTTCAGATGAGACAGACCGATGATCTGATTCATCAGGGAAGAGAATACTATGGGAATGGTGCAGTGGTCACCCATGTTAGTGACAACCAATTCCAGAATGTTGTTGCCCCTTGTGGGGATGAGACGAGCTGCTTTAGTGCATTAAAACTGATGAAGTCAAGGAATTATTGGGTGAGTGCATTAGTGCAGGAATAGTTCACTCAGTCTATGGTGGATTAGTTGAAGTCACCAAGGATCAGGGTGTTAGGGGGTACATTGATGGAGTCAAGTAGGTCCAGGTAGGAGGAGTGGGTGTCCTGATTCATGGGGGCGGGTATATTGCTGGCTTTAACTTGGATGGGTGTCTTGCCAATTGTCAGTTGCACCTGGAGTAATACCAATGTGTCATGCTGGCAAACCAGTCTGGAGGTGTGCCTGCAATTAAAGACTCCAACACCCTTAGTCTTTCTGACCTCATTTTGGGATCAGAAAGTGTGGAATGAGGTATAGCCTGGTAAGGCAGGGGTGCTCTCCACAGCCCTGAACCAAGTTTCCATGATCGCACAGACATTGGCATCTTCCAGTGTGTGGAGAGCCTCCAGGGAGTGCATTTTCAGATTAAGGCTCCTGTATGTCTTCTCCTATTTCACATTCTTTTTCATTATTTACTGTTTGGTCTTGAGAATCTAAATGTGCCCCCTTTTCTTTTAAACAACCTGAATTCAGCCATACAACTTCTAACTGTATGTCCTTTCTCTCCACACTGGTTACATTGAATCTTGTCACAATCATTGATTACATGAGAAAAGTCCTCACAAAAGAAACATGATTTAGGCTGGCCAGCATATCATAAATTTCCTCTATGACCAGATTTGGGCATAATAGATAAACTCTCCCAGCTAGGCATCAATGTATATGTTACCAGATGGGTAGCTAACTGGCTCATGGATAGATTTAACTCAGTCAAAATAGGGTAAGCCACCTCTAGTTGTAGACATGTAACAAGTGACATATCCCAAGGATTGATCTTGGGGCTGCTACTGTTTGGGATATACTTTTCTGAGGTGCAAGCCAAAACCAGTGGTCTGTGGCTGACCAAGTTTGCAGATAACTGCAAGCTGGGCACTGTCATAAATTCCCCTAGTGCTGTGAATATCCTCTAAGAGAGCCTTAATCAAAACTAATGACTGGTGCCAGAAGCATGGCCTCAAACTGAATGCCAAGAAATGCATCATTATCCCCTTTGGGGAAAATGGTGTCCCCACTAATTATCACAGTAATAACAATGTACTAAGCACGCAATCAGTCATGAGGGACTTGGGCACCCAGGTTGATAGCAACCTAACTGTTTACCACCATGTTGCCTATATTGCACGGAAGGCTTTCTACATGGCAGACCTCATAAGTTAGGGTATTTCATCCAGGAACAAGGAGGTCATAACATCCCTGTACTCCTCCCTTATCAGAGCCATTATTGAGTACAATGCCCCCTTTGACATGTACCTTGCTAAAAACATGTAGCAGTTGGAGAAACCACAGAGGTTCCTGACCAGGAAAATCCAGGGTGTCAAATACATATCCCATACAGATAGGCTAAAAACCCTGTCCCTCTACTCAGTCTCATAGACTGCTCAGAGGTGACATGTGTCTGGCATACAAAACTGTCTCAGACTCAGCCTTGATGGAGTTGCTGCATATCTGTAAGTCAAACCACTCATGCAACCCACATCAAGGTCTCAACCTGGTCTGTGACATTAATATAACTTGTCTGTGGGATAGATTTGTGTCCCACTGACTCCCCCCATCTGTGGAATAGACGTTTTCTCCATGTCAAGCAAAGTACCTCACTAGCCCTTTTTAAGAGGAACCTAGACGACTAGATGGGAAACAGAAAATATACCCCTGGGATCCAACCTGTGTCCCTGCTGAACAGGGAAAACAGGTGCTGACTTTGTGGGAACATGGATGAAATTCTTGGCTAGGCTTATAAGGGCCTCTGGGCCAATAACCTAGTATCATCCTATAAACCTATGAACACTTGGCAAATGTTCACCATGTTTTTTTTTTTCACATTTCAAAACAGCTTCCAGTCTCCACCCTCCTTTTCATACATTATTCTCATCTCTTACTTTTACAGTCTTATCAACAGTTTCAAACAAACCCTGCATGCATTTTTAATAACCTCTTATTTCAGTTCATCAGGTCTAAATGACAAAGTTACATTGTTTTTTTACATTTATGTTACTACCAGAAAACAAATAATTGTTCCATAAATAAATGACCTTCTTTCTTGTACAGTTACAGAAATTTCATCATCTGTTCCTCAGTTTCAAATGTTAAGTCACAAAATGGCTCTGTTCCATATATTTGTATATATAAAAGACCAACTTTCTTCAGCTTTAAAACTCAAAACAGTCACCACATTGTTCCATATATATTTATCTATTAATATAATTGTTTTGTTCTTATTCTTCCAGTTGGTCTTGTGTTCTTTTTAAAAACAGCTTTACTTAACACTTTGTTGCTGCTGTCCCTTTTTATCATCTGCATCACATATCTTATTTACTGCCACAAAATCAGACTTTTTTTCAGGTTCTTGCTGCCTTCCTCTTTTATTTTCAGTAACAGCTGCATATGGTTGATAGTTTCAGTATGATGCTAACTTGTGAGCCATTTTAAGTGTAGCCGATTATCCCTTGTGAGGCTCAAACCCTGCACCTTGCGTTTATAAGGCAAACACCTTAGCCATTTAGCCACCCTCACTTCAGCAACTTTAGCATGTTGTTTTCCACAGCACCCACATTGTTTTAACTGCTACATTGTCTGCTGCCACATCAACTGGTTCCTACTTTACATTACTTAACTCAGCACTTTGAAAAGTTATCTGACGCCTCACCCCATGAAAATCAGAGTTGTCACCTTCAACATTCTGCTGTTATTTTCAGTGGAACATTATCTGCAAGTCCTGAGGCCAGTTCTGTTATCTGCACCATGCTGATAGATTCCTTACTTCATTCTCCACTGAGACAGCTAAATGCTTCTCATTTGTATCATCCACCACCTAGGAACCTTTAGCTGAATTCTGATTCTTCATATTGACCATTTTTTTCTCCAAATGTTCATTTTCCACCTCTAATCTCACCATAGCTTTTCTCTCCTCATCCTTCTGCTGCTTCCTTTAAGCATCTTCCTTGCTACTGTAGAAACTCTCCAGTAACATCTAGCAGCTCCATAGAGTAGGGCTGATTTTTTAGCATTTACATTTGCTTTATATTATATAAAAAATAAATCAATTTTTATACACACACACTTTTTTACATTCATACTTAAAATTATTTACACCTTGTCATCACAAAAGAACAAGTTATAAATGCGAAAAAAAAACTTAACTAAACAGTTTTATATCTTTCATTATTTTTTCTTTTAAAATACCTTCTATCCTCCCACCCTTTCTTTCATAACCATCTTATTACTTCAGCTAATCTATTATCTTCTTCCATTTTTTTTGTTATATAACAAATTCTTACATTTTTTCCACAGCACCCACATTGCCAAAAACAGGTCTTTATCCCATTTATCAGGATCACATTTCTTTACTTTATCATACTTCCCATATTATATCATATTTTTAGTTCTGCATTTAAACCCTTCTCATATATACTGGTATTAAACGTTTCCCAAAATTTTTCATTCTTTTTCCAATCCAAAACACACCCCCGGATTTACTAAACTTCCATACAGGACTAGCTTAGTCTTGCACAGAGGTGCCCGTTTAGGAGCAGGACAGCAGTGCACCATGCATTTTAATAAGGCAGGCTTCCCAAGCTCCTAGGCTTACACGGAGCATGTAAGAGTGCAGAGGGCATGTCTGAGAGTAGAGTCTCAGAATAAACACACCCCTGCAATGTAGAACAGCAGAAAGGGGTAAGGAATGAGCGAGACTGCTCATAGGTGTCCGCATATCCCAACCAACAGTCGCCCATGTGTACAACAGCAACAATACATATAAGTAAAATGAAGAAACCCTTTTATTTTTTTTTTTTAAAAATCCAATTAAAGCTAACCGTAGGTGCGCAGGTGTGGCTATCACTTAGCTACAGTTAAAGCAGCTTAAAAGGCTGAAGAGGATAGCAATGAAGTTATATGCAAATGAAGCAACATAGCAATAGTGGAGTGGGGAGAGCATTCACCTTGCGAGCAGGCATTCCCGTTTCAAGTCCCACTGCAGCACATTCTGTTTTCCATGGCAAAGCACATTATGACCAATTGCACAGAAAAGAGAAAACACCACAAGGGTAAGGTACCTCCAAACAAAGAAACTGTCCAAAATCAAATGTAGAAGAAAGGCAGGTACTTCACAACAGTTGAAGCAAACCACTGAATGAAAAATACCCTCTTTATTCACTGGTGAGATCAGATCATAAACTAATCTCGCTGGAGGTCCTCATCCCGCCCCCACCTGAAACAAAAAAGACCACAGTGAAAAACTTCTCAAAAGCCGATTTCACACTTCTAAAAACTAGTGTGGTCTCCTTTAAGTCCCCTGAGCCAGTGGTAAACATTACTCAGACCACTGAATCACTTACAAATGCCTTCTACCAGCACCTACAGGACTGCATGGATCAGGCAATCCCAAACAAAACTAAGACTCTCTGTACCAAAGGCAAGCGTCCAGTCTGGTGGACCCCAGCCATAAACAAGCTCTACAACAAAAGGAGGAAGCTACTACAAGATAGAGCAAAATCCTTGAAAGGTAAGACACCTTTGATCATTATAAGTAAAAAACTAAGAGCTCTCATAAAATCATCCAAGGCAAATTTTGAGAGAAAAATCGCCAAGGACTCTAAAGACAATCATAAGGCCTTCTTTAGCTATGTTAGAAACCTAGGAGGAAACTCCCAGATATGCTCAGAATTAGTTCAAAATGATGTGAAAATTACTGAACCTACACACATTGCCAACATACTGGCTGACAGGTTCAGTGCAAACTTCTCCCCCCCCCACAAAGAGAGACAGCTATTCCAGAGGATTGTAGCCCCCAAACATCTCCAACGCCCATGTGAGAACTGCCCTCACTAAGGCAAAAAACACAGCATCCATGGGACCGGATGGTGTCCCCAGCTGTGTGCTTCACGAACTCAACGAGGAATTAAACCCACAGTTAGGACAGCTGTTTAATCTTAGCCTCACCTCAGGATACGTACCCAAGGAGTGGCACGCGCACTGTGGTCCCACTTCATAAGGGCGGTGCCTCCACAGACCCTGGAAATTACCACCCCATTAGCTTGACAAGCCTTATCTGCAAAGCCATGGAGAGGATCATAATGGAACTCATAAATAAAGACATAGGGAACTTGCAGACTTTGGATCCAACCCAGTTTGGCTTTGTCAAAGGCAGATCCTGCCTCTTAAACTTGGTTGACTTTTTGAGACAGTCACCAAGGCCATTGATGAGGGAAAGGCAGTCCATACAGCCTACCTCGACCTGGCAAAGGCCTTGACACAATACCCCACTCAGGTATCATCGAAAAACTCATCAGCTTGAATGTAAACCCATACATCACAAGATGAGTTGCAAACTGGCTAAGTGACAGAACCCACAGGGTCAGAGTTGCTGGAGCCATGTCAGACTCAAAGCCTGTCACAAGTGGTGTCCCACAGGGCTCAGTCCTGGGTCCACTCTTGTTCGGCATCTACTTTTCTGAAGTACAAGCAAACACAGGAGGGTTATGGCTGACAAAGTTTGCAGATGACTGCAAACTGGGCGCCATAGTCGAAAACACATCTGACACAGATATCCTCCAGAAGGGCCTCACAGAAATGGATGACTGGTGCCGGAGCCATGGCCTGAAGTTAAACACCAAAAAATGCATAGTCATACCCTTCAGGAAAAACAAGGTTACCCCTAGCTACCATATAGGTGGCAATCCACTGAGCACAGAAGAAGTCATCAGGGATCTGGGGACCCAGGTTGACAGTGGCCTTTCGTTTGACACTCATGTTGCTAAAGTAGTTAGGAAAACCTTCTATGTCGCCCACCTGATCATGAAGGGATTCACATCTAGATCAAGGGAGGTCGTCGTCCCCCTGTGCTCATCACTCATTAGACCTGTGATTGAGTACAATGCCCCATTCGGAATGTATCTGACCAGACACCTGCTGCAGCTTCAAAGGCCCCAAAAGTTCCTCACCAAAAGGATAAAGGGTCTCAAAAATATGTCTTATGCTGCCCGACTGAAAGAACTCCAGCTCTATTCAGTCTCATACCGCTTGCTCAGAGGTGACCTGTGCCTGACATATAAGGCCATGTCAAACCCAGATTTGATGAATATGCTTCACCTCAAAAATCTAGATCCCTCAGAACCACAAGGGCCGGAGACTTAAACCTTGACACGGTTATAAATAGAACGTGCTGGAGGGACAGATTCATCACCCAGAGACTCCCTATGCTGTGGAACAAAATCCCGGTACATGTGAGGCAGAGCACCTCTCTGGCCTTGTTCAAGAGGAATCTTGACCAATGGATGGGAGATTGCAGATATACCCCAGGGATTACTTCAGTGTCACTGCTTGACAGAGGCACAGCAAAATGACAGGCATAGATTTTATTCAAACTAAAGGGGTGGCGAAAGCCACATAACTATGGGCTAGGCTTATAAATGCCCTTGGGCAGATAGCCTAGTATGAACCTATGAACCTATGAACCTATTCCATATAGTAAGCGCTTTCGCGTCTCCAAGGATGCTTCTTTAGACTTAAAATAATATTAAAGCAGTTCAAATCCATTTAAATATGTCATCACTTCTTATAAAAAACAATAAAATGCCTAAGAGGCAATGTTATAACTGCCTCATGTACACAGACAACCCTCTCCTCCTCCCACATAACACAAAAACTTGCGAGAGATGCAGCTATTTAGCCAAACTGGAGGCTGAGTTCTCTCAACTCAGGACTGGCAAGACCAGACAGGAGGAGAAGGCAACTACACACAACATAAAACCAGCCTCACATAATGCTACCACACCACTGAATCAAACACATAAACACACAAAGACATACTCGGAGGCTCTGAGTAAAAATTTACCTAAACAGCAGAGGCCTCCAAAGCAGACACCCAAACAACTGCTATCTCAAGACACCCCACAAGCAACACATAAACCACAAAATCAGTGTGCAAAACAGTCACAGCCCTTAAGGCCAAATACAACACCAAACATACTTGTCATAGGTGACTCCATAGTCAGACACACTGACGTCCTACTCACCAGGCTGAACAAGGAGAGGGTCACAGTAAGCTGCCTATCGGGCGCTAGAATCCGCCACATAACACAAGCACTCGGGTCACTCCACGGCAAGTACAAATATGACACAGTCATTGTCCATGCTGGTGTGAACGACCTGAGACGTACCTCTCTGGACTACATGAAAAGAGACATAGAGGAGCTCTCTGATTATGTAGCCCAGGCAGGTATGACCCTGACCCTGAGCAGTATCCTTCCTTCACCAAGAATGATGCCACAATATAGAGACAAGATGATCAGCTTTAACAATTGGCTTAATGTCTGGTGTCATTCAAAGGGGATCCAGTGTCTGTCTGCCTGGGATGACATGCTTGACAAGCCACGCTGCTTCGCAAGGGACGGCTTGCACCTGTCACCCTGGGATTCCGGATATTGGCTAAGGCTAGTGCCTTTTTAGGCAAGGCTCAAATTCTAAACCTACCACCCTAGAAAACAAAAATGGGAAGAAACTGAGGGTAATGCTGCTCAATGCCAGAAGTCTAAATCTCAAAATGCACGCACTCGAGGCCCTTCTCAGTATGGAGAACATCGATGTCTGTGCTGTAACTGAAACCTGGTTCAAGGCTCCTGAGAGCACCCGGCACTATTAGGTTTTACCTCATATCATGCGTTCGCCCCAAAACCCGGACCACACCACAAAAGGAGGGGTGTATCTATATTCATAAAGGATACCCACACCTCCAGGTTGGTGGCAACGCAAGCTTCGGAAACCATCCAGGTGCAACTAACCATAGGCAAAACTGCTCTACAAATTGTAGCATGCTACAGGCCACCCTCTCAAACTCAGGAGCCCCACACAGCCTTCCTGAAGACACTGGAGGGTATAAATGTATCTCCAAACACCATCATATTGGGTAACTTCAACTACCCGAATATAGACTGGGAACATTACTCAAGCCCTAACTTTCTAGCCCAATGGTTCCTGGAGTTCATAAATTCAAATGCCATGGAACAGCTAGTCACTGTTCCCACGAGAGGAGAAAATATACTAGATCTCATTATCACAAACATGGGGGCAAAATGCTCCACACCGGAAGTATATCCCTCATTGGTGAGATCTGATCATAAACTAATCTCACTGGAAATCCACATCCCGCCCCCACCCCAAACAAAAGACCACAGTGAAGAACTTCTCTAAAGCAAACTTCACACTACTCAAGACTGGTGTGGTATCCTTCAAGGCCCCTGAGCCAGTGGAAACCACAACCCAAGCTGCGCAAGCCCTTACATATGCCTTCTATGAACACCTCCAGGACTGCATGGATCAGACAATCCCAAATAAAACCAAGACTCTTTCCACAAAGGGCAAACGTCCAGTCTGGTGGACCCCAGCCATAAACAAACTTTACAATAAGAGGAGAAAGCTATTACATGATAGAACAAAATCCATAAAAGGGAAGTCACCCCTGATCATTATTAGTAAAAAAATACGAGCACTCATAAAATCAACTAAGGCCAATTTTGAGAAAAATTGCCATGGATTCAAAGGACAATCATAAGGCCTTTTTCAGCTATGTTAGGAACCTGGGTGGAAACTCCCAGATATGCTCAGAATTGGACCAAAATGATACAAAAATCACTGAACCCACAGACATTGCCAACATACTGGCAGACAGGTTCAGTGCAAACTCACCCCTCTCCCTAAAGGAGAGATAACTATCCCAGTGGAGTGTAGCCTCCCAGACATCTCAAATGCACAGGTGAAAGCTGCTCTCTCTAAAGCTAAAAACACAGCATCAATGGGACCGGATGGTGTCCCCAGCTGTGTGCTACACGAGCTAAATGAGGAATTAAACCCGCACATAAGGCAGCTGTTTAATCTCAGCCTTACCACAGGATACGTGCCCAAGGAGTGGTGTACGGCAACTGTGGTCCCAGTCCACAAAGGCGGTGCCTCTACGGACCCTGGTAATTACCGCCCCATAAGCTTAACAAGTCTAGTCTGCAAAGCTATGGAGAGGATCATAATGGAGCTCATAAACAAAGATATAGGGGACTTGCAGACATTGGACCTGACCCAGTTTGGCTTCGTCAAGGGCAGATCATGCCTTTTGAACTTGGTCGACTTCTTCGAAACAGTCACTAAGGCCGTTGATGATGGAAAGGCAGTCCATACAGCCTACCTTGACCTTGCAAAGGCTTTCGACACAATACCCCACTCAGGTATTGTAGAAAAACTTACCAGCTTAAATGTAAACCCATATGTCACAAGATGGGTTGCAAACTGGCTTAAGGACAGAACCCACAGGGTTAGAGTTGCTGGCGCTATGTCAGACTCCAAGCCGGTCACAAGTGGTGTCCCACAGGGCTCGGTCCTTGCCCCCCTATTGTTCGGCATCTACTTCTCAGAAGTACAGGTCAACATGGGAGGACTTTGGCTGACAAAGTTTGCAGACGACTGCAAACTGGGCGCCATAGTGGAAAGTGCATCGGACACGGATGTCCTTCAGAAGGGACTCACGGAAACAGATAGCTGGTGCCAGAGCCATGGCCTGAAGTTAAACGCCAAAAAATGTATAGTCATACCCTTCGGGAAAAACAAGGTAACCCCAAGCTACCATATAGGTGGCAATCCACTAAGCACAGAAGAGGTTATCAGGGACCTGGGGACCCAGGTTGACAGTGGCCTTTCTTTTGACACTCACGTTGCTAAAGTGGTTAGAAAGACCTTCTACATTGCCCACCTGATCATGAAGGGATTCACATCCAGATCTAGTGAGGTCATTGTTACCCTGTACTCTTCACTTATCAGACCAATGATCGAGTACAATGCCCCATTCGGGATGTATCTCATCCGACATCTGCAGCAATTGGAGAGACCCCAAAAGTTCCTCACCAAAAGGATAAAGAGACTCCAAAATCTGTCATATGCTGCCAGATTGAAGAAACTCCAGCTCTATTCAGTCGCATACCGTCTGCTCAGAGGTGACATGTGCCTGACATACAAGGCCATGTCCAACCCGGAATTAATGGACATGCTCCACCTCAAAAAATCCAAATCCACCAAAACCACTAGAGCAAGTGACTTAAACCTTAGCACGGATATAAATAGGACGTGCTGGAGGGATAGATTTATCACTCAGAGACTCCCTATGCTGTGGAATAAAATCCCGATCCATGTGAGGCAGAGCACCTCGCTGGCCCTGTTCAAGAGAAATCTTGACCTGTGGATGGGAGATCGTAGGTTTACCCCGGGAATCATCTCTGTGTCACTGCTGGACAGAGGCACAACAAACTAATGGGTACAGTATTTTTTCATATAAGGGGTGGCGTAAGCCACAAAACTTTGGGCTAGGCTTATAAATGCCTTAGGGCAGATAGCCTAGTATAAACCTATGAACCTATGAACCTATGAACATGATAAGAGCTCTTAAAGTCACAATTCTAATATGTGCTGTTTTAAATGCACATCATATAAAGATAGCATATAATAGTGTAGAATAAAAATATATAAGTATGTATATGTGCATATGTGTGAAAAAAGGGGGTGAGGGTAAAATATACATAATATATAATATATATAATGTATACAGTAAACTTCTACATTTTAAAGAATCTTCATTTAATAATCTACAATACAAAATTATAAAAGCTCTATTATTAACATATTAACTATAATTTATGTATGCTGATTCTTCAATTCCTCAAAAAGCACACACTACATATAAAAAACACACACTACATATAAAAAGCATTATATTCAGGGAACTGCTTCCAATGAATAAAACATTCCATTTTGTAGATAAAATAGTGTCTGGGAACCTATATAATAAAAAACAGACATCTATATACACTTTACAGATGCTTATATACAACAAAACATATCTCTCATAAATTTAATGTTTCAAAAGTCGGTCTAGCAAAAATGGTTTCAATGAGACTCTATCATTCAAACCATGTACCCTATCCGCTTGTAGCCTAACTATCCATTTCCCTTCCACTTTTTCTGTGTAATTACTTATATCACCTATCTTCTCAGTGGGGTGTATAGATTCTAATACTAAAAACTTAAAATTATGAGTAGTGTCATTCTGTATAACATGTTTAGCTATTGCATTGCCTTCATTCTCCCTGCTAATAGCATAAATGTGTTCTCTTATCCTTTCTCTAAGTGTCCTATTGGTCTTCCCTACATAGAAACTATTACATTTTTGGCACATGGCCAGATAAATCACATTCCTAGATGTGCAATCTGTGTAGTGATTGAATTCATACCTGATATGTGTATCTGGATGTACAAAATAATTTTTATCAGCTAGGAAACTGCATTGGTTGCAGTTATGACATGGAAAAGTACCTTTTCTTGAGGAATACAATTTCTTCTTACCGTTACTCTCATAGCACAAAATCCTTTTTAATGATTTGCTGTTCCTGTAACTAAAACTAGGGCATGTACCCACCACTTCCTTAATGTGTTCATCCAATAACAGTATACCCCAATTCCTCGTAATTATCTCTGTTATCGTATTATTGTTGTTGGTATAAGGAATGACTAACCTCTTGACTTTTGAGTTATTGATTTTATGCTTTGTATGTGTATAACTGCTTCTTCTAATGTATGGTTGTCCTGTTCTCTCACGTTCAGCTCTCTCTAATTTTTTAAGGTCCCTAGAATGATATCCTCTCTCTATAAAGTCTCTCTGTATATCATTGATAGCCCCTTGGTACACTTCATCTTCACTTATTAAACGGGAGAATTGTAATGCTTGATTTTTCACTATATTTCTATGTACATGTGCTGGATGCATGCTATTTCGGTGTAGAAGAGCATTCCTTCTACAAGGTTTTCTGTAGACTTCTGTACTAATCATCCCATCATCTTTCCTAAGTAATACATCTAAAAATTCAATCATATTCTGTGACTTTTTACCTGTTAATGTAAGGAAGGTGATCGTTCCATTGATATGGGATATAAATTCATCTAACGTATCTAAATCACCTCCCCAAATGAGGAAAACATTGTCTACAAATCTTTTATAATACTTAATATATTTAGAAAAGTGTACATGATCTAGAACATAGGTATACTCCCAATATGCCAACACCAAGTTCGCATAAGAGTTGGCACATGGTGTACCCATTGCTACCCCTATAGTTTGTAAGAAATAATTCCCATTGAAAGTGCATGCATTATTATTAAGGACTAAGTCCATTAACATGGTAATCCTAATAATCTGACTATTTATCAGCCCTTTCTGTATTAAATATAACCTCAAAAAATCTACACCAATATCATTAGGTATACTAGTGAATAGTGATGTCACGTCTAAGGTAACCATGTAGTCTAACTTATTCAATCTACCACTAACATTGTAAGGTGCAAGAGTTTCTAGGAACTGTTGGGTATCCTTTAGAATCGAATCAGTAGAATCTACTACTGGCCTCAGTTGTTTCTCTAAATAAATAGATTTACATTATGACCAATATTTTTGTTGCAAAACTCACTAAATAACATATATTTAAGAACTAGAGTACTGCAGGAAATGCACATGTAAAGTTTCAGTGTCATAATGAATAAGGCACTAGTAAGCAGGTTTAAGCACAAATAAGCTGTAGTAAGCATATTTATGCACTAGTAAGCAGGTTTAAGTGCGTTTGCATGGGAGTAATCAATGCCTACACTGGCTAAGCAATTCTGAATCTAACTCTCTGTAAGCAGATGTAACAGCAGGTTAGCAGTGCTTACTGTCATGCAAACCCACTTACAAGTGCATTAATCACTCTGTATCCAATGGTCCTTATTCTGCCCATCAACAGCCATACCAGTCACAAAACCAGGACCCTATATACCACAGTCCCAGTAGTTATCTACCAAGCCATCACAGCAGCACAGAAAAATGAGGCAGTAGTAAACATGTCCTCACCATAGTATAACCATACTGAACCTGTGAAAGGCATCAGTATACAGTCATATGTGCCAGAACCCACTACATAACATAAATATGCGAATTGGAGTACAGCAGTAAGGCCAGAAGTGAGGTGTAATTGTAATAGAGTGTCAAAGTCCCCAATAAAACACAAGAACCCCACAGAGTGTACGTACACATCAATCAGGGATACTAGGCATATATATAAGGTATAATATAGCAATAACCCATGCCTGGGTGTGGGTAATGCTGGATTTACCCATGGTTGTCATGGTTTGGTCATGAGGGCAAAGCCCGAGTGGCCAAACAAAGCCAACCATGGGTAAATCCAGCATTAGCCACACTCAGAAGTGGGTTATTGCTATTATACAATGACATTATTTAACAAAAAAAAATAATTACTTTTCTTAAATAATGGCATTGTATAATGCCTCCTTGCTGCCCTTCCACAGCTGTCTGGTATTCTGTGGCAGTTCTGATGTACTGCGCATGTGTATGCCTATGCAGCACATCAGAACTGTGGGCAAAAGCAACGGAGAAAGCAAGATCTCAGTTGCTTTTTACAAACTGTTTTCGCTATGTTAAATGGGCTTAACATAGCGAGACAGCTTTAAAAAAAGCAACGGAGAATCTCCGTTGCTTTTTTTAAAGCAGTCTCGGTATGTTAAACCCATTTAACATAGCAAGACAGTTTTGAAAAAAGTAATGGAGAAAGCAGGATCTCTGTTGCTTTTTACAAACTGTCTCGCTATGTTAAAGGAGTTTAACATAGCGAGACAGCTTTAAAAAAGCAACAGAGAATCTCCGTTGCTTTTTTTAAAGCTGTCTCGCTATGTTAAACTCCTTTAACATAGCGAAACACTGTGAAAAAAATGTTATAGCAATGGAAAAAGTCTGGGCGATCGGACCTTTTTCCATTACTATAACTCTGATTTACAACATGTACGCTGACCAATCAGTGTACATGTTTTTGAATATCAATGGGGGGGAGTTGTATAATGAATAATAACACAATGCCAAAAAGGCATTATAATGAATGTGTAATGTAGGCAATGCTAAGCATTGCATAGGCCAGCTTAGGAGGTGTGAGCAATGTGTAGGCCAGATAACTCTTTGTGGCCAGTGGTATACCCCTTTAAGCAATGCCAACCTTAGTTAAGCAGGTTTGCCCATAGCTTAGCCTTTTCAAAACTGGCCAATCACAGAAAAGTGTGGGCAATTGGCCCTACTTAAACCCAAGAGGTGGAAATACAGCTCATAACTGGTTGAAGCTTCCTCTTGCAGGCACAATGGCAGTAAGAGGAGAAGGAGTGCGCTTCCGGGCATAGCGCTGGTGCATCCAGGAGTCCAAGGTCATGGCAGGACTCCTAGTTAAAGACCATGCACAGAGACTGCTGCAGGGACAGTACCAGGGCTCCCAATATAAGGCGGAGGCCTGGGACCGTCTCTCTTCCATGACCTCACCAGTGCCACTGGCATACTCCAAACTGGTCAGCAGGTCAAGCACCACTATGCCAACCTGAAGCGGAGGAAGGAGGACTTCCTGGAGGAGTGGTTCCAAGAGGCTAGAACATCAGGGGATGTCCCAGCCATGTGTAAGTATCAGTCCACTACCTGTTTTATAATTGCCAGCTCAGGTATATCATGGATAGGTATTGCTAAATATTCCTCTTATGTCCCCCACAGCTGCAATGGAGTGGGCTGCGAACCAGGAGACCCACATCTTCCAGCTGGTGCGGTTGTGATGCATGGCAGGTCAGTAATACTCATGCTTTTACTGTCATAGGAAATAAAAATAAAAGTAGTAGTAAATTAATTGCTAGTATAAAACCTATATTGTTCAAGGCAAGTACTGCATACACTAGAGAATATGGCAGGAAGAGTCTCATATTGTTCGTATGGCAATAAAAGTGTAATATCCTGACAAAACAGGTCTAACTGTTGGACTGCATGTGTATATTCTGGTATCATATGGTAATGTAGATTTGCAATCATGTAATAGTACTGTAGTATTAAACACTGTTACCCACACCATGCACCATGACTTGAATGTGTACGAATGTCTGTATATGACAAGGTGTAATCCCCAGAGGTCATTTAGTACAACTCAGAGACACATAGACAGTAAACAGGGAAAATGTAGATAGCAAAAACTGAATAGCACATGCAACTGAGATGTGAACTGTTGTGTTTTTAGCACTCACAGCCACAGTTTGAATCCTGTCAGTGGT
The DNA here is from genome assembly GCF_019279795.1 of Protopterus annectens. NCBI lineage: Eukaryota > Metazoa > Chordata > Ceratodontiformes > Protopteridae > Protopterus > Protopterus annectens. The sequence goes on along the minus strand of NC_056744.1, from coordinate 1,351,413,488 downwards.
AGTAGTCTTCATACAGAATCATACCCCACAACTGTACAGATATGTCCAGAAAGTCTATTAAAGTGGCCCATATCTAATACCGATCAACCTGTCCCCCTGGGAAATCAGTGGGATGATCCCAGACATATAGGCAGCAAATAGGAAACACAACTGATTGACACACATCTATGACAACAAACCTGGCACACTAGCAACTCCCCAATACCTTATGCGACTAAGAAGCCACGTATGTCCCATTTACACCCCAACTTGTTAAGCTGTGGTCAGAGTGTGTACAATAATAGAGTGAGATGTATGTGCATAATGGTAATGTGGAACCTGGTGCTGTGTGTGGGAATATTCAGGTAGTGCTAATAAACATTCCTCCCACAGGTCTGTCAGATACCAACACTGTGCCCAGAAATACACGAATGATATGCAGTTGTTCTAAATAATGATGTATTACACATCACTGTCACCCACACTGTCCTACAACATATAACTGTCTAGGAATTGTATTTAAGAGTGTTGTTATACAAGGTCAGAATGCATAAGCACAGGGGATTAATAAGACAGAAAGCAGATTGGAGATATACAGCAATATCAATATAGCAGACACAAATGTGATGGGCAGTGTTTAAGTTGCAGCAGACACATCCATGATCTGAATCCTGGGAGTGTAATTAGACTGCATACAGATTCATACCCCACAACTGTACACGAGGCCAGAATGTCCAGTATATGTGCCCATATCTTCTGCCTGTCCCGCTGTCCTCCTGGTAAGTCTGTGGGATTATCCCAGATGTGTAGTCGGCAAACAGGGAATACAAGTGATTGTCAACCATCATGAGAACACACCTGTCACTATAGCAACCCCCAAAACTGTTAGGAGAGCAATATTTCAAGTCTGGCCTATCTATACTCCCATGTTGTCAAGCTGTGACCAGAGTGTGCACAGTAACAGAGTGAGATGTATGTGCATAATACTAATGTGTAATCTGGAATCTTTTCTGGCAACAGTCAGGTTGTGCTAACAAACATTATTCCCACAGGTACGTTGGATATGAATACTGTGCTGAGAAATACAGACCAATATAATACAATATAATACTGGTACCATCCACCCTGGTATTGTAGGGGATTGTGAGTGTTGCAGTTTCTCTGAATAATAAAGTATCACTGGTCACCGTTGCCCACACTGTGCTACATAATATAACTGTGTAGGAAAGCATGCATATGTGTGGGTCAGGTCACGAAAGGTGGAAGAGGGCAATATTCTAGATATGTCCAGGCACACCAGCATGTGGTCAACACATGGCCAAAGTCTGTGCAGAAAGAGTTGGATAGCATAGTGCAAAACATCAGCCTGGAATCCGGGCATAGATGTACAGTTAGTCAGTGTTAACAAACATTCCCTCCACAGTTATACCAGGTAAGAGGTGTATACTGCAGGTAAAACCGGTTCATGTGTAATGATGTTGACAGCCATATCAGTGTCCAATACAGGTTTATAGGGTAGTGTAGTACGACTTGTAAGGTACAGAAAACAGCACTGACTAGGAATGTAATGTGGAGTACAGGAATATACTACTTGTTAATTGATATCCCCCCCACCTTATCTCCAACAATAATCAACATACTCACCCCAAATGGTATGTCTTGACTCTGATAATGTCCAATTGTTTGATAAATATTTTAACAGTTCCCATGCATGTGCCATATTGAATTATTCCAACATTGTTGGCATGGTGCCATCAATGTACCTGCATGCTCTTATTACCATTGTGGTCCCATATATGCAAGTGTTTTGTTTGCTATGCAACTGTTCCGTATCTGGTGTCTGGATTAATGGGAATATCTATGCATGCTGTTATACCTAACACTGGAATGTGTTGACTATTACTAACCCATATATGATGTTGAAATCTAAACAATATAGCATGCTTGGGAAGGCCGATCCCAGCGGACCCACCTGTCCCACCTCAGCTGACCAAGGCACCGGGCACCAGCATGTCTGGGGCCCAACATCGCACTTCACTATCCATTGGTCCTGCATCACCTTTGGGTGGTACTGCCTCAGGGGATGGGGCTCACCCCCCCAGGAGTGGACAAGGGCAGGCACCTGTCATCCGTCACCAGGTTGGGGTCGTGGTGCGTAGAGTGATCGACGAGCAGGTCCGTGATATTCTACGCCAGCTTGAGGGCTGCATGTTGCAATTAGAGAGTCAGCCTGGCTCTGCGGCTCAGCCCCCAGCACAGCCACCTTCGGGGCTGTGAAGGTGCAGTAGAAACTGCCCATGGGTGGGGACCTCAGTCCCACTCTTACCACTAGGGGGCTTGTGGGCTTCCGATATCCGAACACTCCTCCCAATCACGGTGTTTACCTCCCACATGTGTCATATACCACCCCTGTATGCATCTTGTGTGTCTTGTCTGTTAACCTACCCAAACTACCCCCCAAATATACCTACTACCCCTCCCCAACATCCCACTCTCGCCTGAAAAAAAGTGCTATCTGCTCCCACAAAAAAATATTGCCCCATACATAGCTGTCCAGTTCGCACACATGGTCCACTGGACACATGTAATCTGGTCTAATTGGCATCACAACTTATTATTGTTGTCCTCACCCCTCTCCCAGTGGTTTGAGTGTCCAAATCTACCTCCATATTCAGTGTATATGCACAGCTGTTGCTGTAGAAAAAATGGGCAGCTATGGACCTTCCTTACATCCTTCCTGCACATCCCTAACTATTATCCCTACTGTCTTTCCCTCTTTGTGCACCATTTTCACCCATTTCCTATCAACCTTTTTTCTTTTCTTTTAAAGAAAGTAGCATGAGGGTAAGCAGGAGTAAGCACTTTTAAACAGCAGTAAGCAGGTTTCAGCCTGTTTGCGCAGGGTTAAGCAATGCCTACACAGGTTAAGAAATTTAGAAGCCAAATGAGTATAAGAAAACTGTAACCAGAAGTTAGCAGTGCTTACCTCTGTGTAAACACACACAAACACACTTACAACTGCTTTAAAGTGCCTTAATCACTTTGTATCCAATGGCTCATGTTCTGCCCAGCAACAAAATAAACAGCCTCTGCAAAGCTCAAACCCAGGATGCTGCACAACATAGACAAAGTGAATTACTACTAAGCCACAACAGATATACATAAAGCTGATGTTTTCAGAAACATATCATCCAGCCCAGTCATGCAACAGTACAGAGAATGTATATCAACATCTAGATGTATGTGTGTGTGTGTGTGTGTGTGTGTGTGTGTAAATATATTAATATCTAAACAGATACAACACACACACACACACACACACACACACATATATATATATATATTTAGAAATATATCTATCTATATATATCTATATATATATATATATATATATATATGTGTGTATATATATATATATATATATATATATATATATATATATATATATATATATATATATATATAAATATATATGAACATATATACATGCAAATGCCTACATCGACATATATGTCTACACCTATATGTCTACATATACACAGCAAGTTACATATATCTATGCAGATATATATCTATGTAGGTATATACAGAAATATATATATATATATATATATATATATATATATATATATATATATATATATGTAAGCAGATATATATCTACATAGGTATATATGGCCATACATCTGTAGATAGCAATGGTATGTATTGTGTAGGTGAAGCCCACACATATATGGCCCCAGCCCCATGGTTTGTATGGGAGATACAACAGAATTGGACTGATGGCAGCAATGGAAGTGTTATATACTCACAGCCCACTACAGAACACCCCCTGACATCATGTCATATGTGCAAAGCTAGTGGAGGACAGAGGCTGGAACACAGGCCCATATCTGGAAAACTGTTGCCATACACTAAGCAAGTCGCTGATAATACAGGATTGTCTGTAACATACCCATAGTCAGGGAACTGAGGTTAGAAACATAAATAGATGTAGCCATGCACAGATAGCACTCAACACACACACTGCCAGTGGAAAATCTGACACAGGACCTGTGTGGTGGACAGACAAAACATGATAGGCACACCTCTGGCCACCAATAGGATAGGCCCACAGTTGAGAGCTATGCAGTCAGGCTACATTCCAAGGTAAACTAGTTTGTACACACATACCCTGTAACACCAGTACTATACAAAGCATAACACCACTCTACTCACTCTCTGTCTGTAGTTCTGGAACTTCCTACAAATATGTAGTGGGCCTGAGTGTGACATTTCCCCTGTAAGAGGTATTGCTACCTGCTGTCTGTAACACTGATGCCCACACACAGGAAGGATGTCCATCACACAGGAAAGGTAAAGGGACCAAGCCAACATGATGTAGGGATTTATAGTATGTGGTTGCTGTACTACACAGCAAGCTGCATGCAGTTAGCAAGTGTAGGACACTGATTGGTGCAGAGGCCATCACCTGATCAAGTGCATCACCTACTAAAGCCAGGTGAGAGAGAGCGAGAGAGAGAGAAAAGTACAGCTCAGCAAACTAATAGCTGAAAATGCAGGCATTTAGGTAGCTGCCATTCATAAATACATCATTCCCACAACAGGTATGTGACGTATATGTACATGTATTAGAATGTAGTACCTGGGCCATCATAATGGGTAGATGATGTGGAATGAGTTATATGTGCCATCAGGTGTTGTTGTGATAATGTTCAACTAAACAACTGCTATGGACAATAGTGTCTGTCCTTGTGGGTAGTGGGCCATAGCTGTTAACTGTGCAGGTCAGCACTGACAGACAAGATGTAAGCCATCATAGTGTGTGTTGTGTAATAGGAGGTATGTATATGAAGTGGCCAATAGCTGGTGGTGGAAGTAATGCCATTATGATGGACATGTGGGAGCCATGGCCCACCACTCGCAGGATTTTCAGGTGAATCTTTAATGTAGCATGCCAGAATGCCATAGGTGTGTAATAGGGTTATCTGCAAACAGGTCCCACATATACCCCACTAATGTCAGGCCATGTCCATATGTGGCACCTGTCTGTGTTGTAGCAAGTCAGAACAGTGCAGCTGTACAGGAAAGTCTTGTGAAACTGTGGAGCTGATGTCTGAATGTATCCCACATATAGGTATGCATATGTGTACATATGTCACATAAATAATATATAAGGATAAATGTATATCAGCATATATGTCCAGAAATATACATATACCCATGTGTAGACATATATGTGCACATATATATGACATCACATATATCTACACATATATAGATATATACCTATATGCACATGTCTACATATGTACAACCACACACACATATATGTATGTAAAGACATGTCCCCATATCACTACCACAGTGATGTGTGCTATGTGTGAGGCAGCAGCACACATAGCAATACACACAGATATCTACATCTAGCAGTGCGTGGACCATGGATGGGTATGTCACATGTTAGTCCCTTCTTGGCACCACATTGGCCCCATCTGTGAAGTATGCAATGGGAATATGGGGAAGTATAGCAGGTACACATGTGGAGTTGGTCAGGATTTGTAGGTATAGAGGACAGTCTACAGGGGTGGTATGTGAAAGATGTGGTGGGTAAACACCGTGGATGGTGTGTGTGGTCTGTGATGTGGATGCCCCTTGGTTCCCAATATGGGCACAGTGGGAACAAGCCTTCCACCAACTGCCACAAACAACAGCAGTCCACATCCTCAAGGTGCCTGGTCTGGAGGCTGAGCAGGAGGAGCATGTTGGCCATGTGAATGTGTACTGGGTGCCTAAGACTGATGTTTCATTTCCCTCATGTCTCTGTGGAACCCGATATAGAACAGACCCTAGACCTGAGCTCAGGGGACAGGAATACATTGGTGTGTGCCCTGAGGGGGAGGCAACATCCCCTGGGTGGTTACACCTGATGGTATTGCTGTAACAGTACATGAAGAGGCCCCAGGTTGGGACACACATGTGATGTGGCCAGGTATCATGGTCAGATGGGTGTGGAGAGGTGGATCATCTGGCCAATAGAACATATACATGTTATTGGGTCACTGTTATAGAACATGTGCTGGTAATAATAGTCTACACAATCCCGGTACATGTCCAACAGCATGCATAGATATCCCCAATAACACAGACTGTCAGATGTGCAGCAATCTCAGAGCAGCCATACCACTTGCATATATGTAACCATAGTGTCCCTGACAATGGCATGCAAGTGAATAGTCTGTAACAAGTCAGCAATGATGGTGTCCACACAAGGGACACGGCTATAATCACATAGCATAAGGTGTGGTACAATACAAAATCTGTCTAAATGGTAGTTAAGCTGTAGCCATACCTAATTAGTTGTGTGTACAGTCTGTTGAAGCTGATATGGTGGGGGGGTGACAGAGATGTGTATTACAAACTGTGGTAACCTTGTTGTATGAGTTGCTCAGACCTGTTTCCATCTTTATGTCTTTCAGACAAGATGTCACACAGCAGGTTACCTGTGTATTCAGCAGATGAAAATGAAGTCATCATCAACCACCTGGTACAGTACTACCAGGTGCTCCTTGGCAGGACAGCCCATAACCAGCAGGAGCGGACCGCCCTGTGGAATGATCTAGTCCACAGGGTCAATTATGTTGGCCTGCATAACCGCAGTTATGTGCAGGTCCAGTATCATTGCAGTGACCTGCTTCTCAATGCCCGTCGGTGTGCTGCTGCAGTCAGGGGTGATCACCTTGCCACAGGGGTGGTCATGCCATCCACCCCTGACACATGTGGAGGAGCTCCTGGCCAGCCTCGTGGCACCTGGCCATCCAGAACACCAACAGCCACTAGTCCCTTTTGTGGAGGTGGGTGTCACCCACACACCAGCTGAGAAGCATGCAGATAAGGACACAAGGCACATCAGTAGACCACTGTTGTGTAAATATCCACAATGGTACAGGTAGACCATGCATATCTGACATGTCATAGATATATTGTGTTGCTGCATTGTAGTGATAACCAGCTGTGCAGATGTGGTAGTATTGTGGGAATTTACCGTTGATGTATGGTAGTACTGCACCCAGCCTGTAGCAGTGCCACAGGTGTGGCTACTGACATTGCATCTCTCACCCTCTTATGTAGGTCCCTCTGGGGTAACAACAAGCCAGCAGCCTGTAGCTGGTGAGTATGTCTTATGTAGATACATGCCCACACACCAGGCATGTAATAGTGATGGTATATTCCATGCACACATCTAACACACCTACCATGAATGCATGCTGTACATGTGCATGTATTGTTTCGGTGAAATGCACGGTCTCACAGGGGTGACCATGATGGGGTATTGAAAGGGTATGTCTCATACCTGCATGACAACTAACATCTTGTCATTGTGGAATGTGTCCTGTGGCAGCTGTAACCCTACCCACACGGCAATAGTGACAGCATTGTGTGAACACCATGGGATGTGCACATGAGCAGACCTTGCAATCATGCAGAATAAAGAGACATGTGTAGGGTAGACTGAATATACACTGGCAATCACAGAAGTCCCACACTGCTATATCCCTGCCATGAGTAGTGACTGCTGTAGTACATACAACAAGAGGTGTGATAAACCGTCATGATAAGGGTGTGCACACATATGCCCACATGGTGTGTATGCATTGTGGTCAGCAGCTGCACACCTAACACAATCTGTAAACACTGCATGTAAAAGTACAGGACATATGTTACATACCGGGCTTGTGTACTGCTAAGATATGCAGTGCTGTGGTTCATGCAAATCAAGGATGTGTGCGTAAAATAAATAAAGGTGTGTACACCCCCCATAGCCACTGTATGCTCTGATGGTTGTCAGTGTAAGCATTTCTGCAGTGGTCATACATGGTCTCTTGATGTTGACAGCTGTAAATCAGGCATCAGGCATTCACCAATGACAACAGTCTACATATCATCCCAGGTATGTGTTGCTTAAATACATATGTGCTGTGAGAAGTAAAGCTGACATAACTGACACAGTACTACACATTCTGCAATGGGTTGTACACCTGTGAGTTGTGGTGCACAGTACATTGCAGGGTGCAGAACAGGTGCACATCAATACTGTGTACATGGGTGCAGTGGTATCCAGGGTAAGGGGCATCACCTAGTCACAGCACATGCATCACACACATGTATACTGTTGCCAGCATGGATTGACTATAGCTGAACTGCATGCTGTTCTGTACCATGTTGGCAGATGGGTAAAGGAGGACTGTGTGTACAATCATTGTGCAACCTCTCCTGTGTATGTGTGTGTGTGTGTGTGTGTGTGTGTGTGTGTGTGTGTGTGTGTGTGTGTGTGTGTGCATCCTGGTAGTTAGTTAGTTTGTCTGCAGGGTCACTCTGGTGAAGTGGTGGGAGGTAGATGCATGTATGATGTGTGTGTACATGTGTGTGTTTGTGTGTTTGGCCATGTATGCACATGTGTGATTTTGGGGTGTTCATATGGCTCTACCCCCATTTGGGACCGTGCAGTACATGGACATGGATTGCCACATTACACACCAGGAACACCTGCCATGTGTGTTACCACAGGACAGCAAATAGTATAATATGGTCTGTAGCATGGAACAGGCATCCAGAGGGAAGGTAGACTCCAGGTACACACTTAATATTGCAGTCAGCAGAGAGGTGACCAGCTCTACAGATGCAATGGGGATGTAACAGTCAACACCAGGGAATGTATCCAAATATTACAGCTGACACATGATGGGCTGATGGAGCAGCATATCTGGCATGTACTGAGCATTACATACACATGACACACCAGTGGGAGCTATTATGGATACAACATAGTAGCCCACACATATAGGGGCCATGCACTTCATTCTGGCCATACAGAGGGTGCATACCAAATGACAGCAGTGAGGCCATGTAAATCCAGGTCAGATGGGTAAACTAGCAACAGGACTTGTGTTGTGGCCACTTGTGTGGGCATTTAGAGGACTGTGATGTTCATAGGTTCATAGGTTCACACTAGGCTATCTGCCCAAGGGCATTTATAAGCCTAGCCCAGAGTTGTGTGGCTTTCGTCACCCCTTTAGTTTGAAGGATACTATGCCCATTATTTTGCTGTGCCTCTGTCAAGCAGTGACACTGAGGTAATCCCTGGGGTATACCTGCGATCTCCCATCCATTGGTCAAGATTTCTCTTGAACAAAGCCAGCGAGGTGCTCTGCCTCACATGTACCGGGATTTTGTTCCACAGCATAGGGAGTCTCTGGGTGATGAATCTGTCCCTCCAGCACGTCCTATTAATAACCGTGTTAAGGTTTAAGTCTCTTGCCCTTGTAGTTTTGATGGATTTAGATTTTTTGCGGTGAAGCATGTTCATCAATTCCGGGTTGGACATGGCCTTGTATGTCAGGCACAGGTCACCTCTGAGCAGACGGTAAGCGACTGAATAGAGCTGGAGTTCCTTCAGTCGGGCAGCATAAGACATATTTTTGAGACCCTTTATCCTTTTGGGGAGGAACTTTTGGGGCCTTTCCAATTGCTGCAGGTGTCGGGTCAGATACATTCCGAATGGGGCATTGTACTCAATCATTGGTCTGATGAGTGATGAGTACAGGGGAACAATGACCTCCCTTGATCTAGATGTGAATCTCTTCATGATCAGGTGGGCAATGTAGAAGGTCTTCCTAACTACTTTGGCAATGTGAGTGTCAAACGAAAGGTTATTGTCAACCTGGGTCCCCAGATCCCTGATAACCTCTTCTGTGCTTAGTGGATTGCCACCTATATGGTAGCTAGGGGTAACCTTGTTTTTCCCGAAGGGTATGACTATGCATTTTTTGGCGTTTAACTTTAGGCCATGGCTCTGGCACCAGTTATCCATTTCTATAAGACCCTTCTGAAGGATATCTGTGTCAGATGTGTTCTCGACTATGGCGCCCAGTTTGCAGTCATCTGCAAACTTTGTCAGCCATAACCCTCCTGTGTTTGCTTGTACTTCTGAAAAGTAGATGCCGAATAAGAGTGGGCCCAGGACTGAGCCTTGTCGGACACCACTTGTGACAGGCTTTGAGTCTGACATGGCGCCAGCAACTCTGACCTGTGGGTTCTGTCACTTAGCATGAGTGGGGTGGCTAATGAGTGGTATCATTGTGTGTATGTTAACAAGTGTGATGCAGGATGGGGTGACACATGGACATATATGTGGGACTGCCTGTAAAGCAATGGACAGGTAGGTATTACGGAGATGTGTGTGTGTGTCTACTGTTAGGCAATGCTGCACAGGTTTTAAAGTGCATTCATTGTTCCCCCAGGTGGTGAGGAGGGGCAGGGTCCCTCCTGCATGCAATCTGATGTAGGTGTGCATACAGACACCGATGAGGATGATGATGATGATGATGATGATGATGACGATAATGATGTTGAGGCACAGGTGGGGTTGTCAGGGACTGACACTGCACCAACATTTGACATCCCCCTTTTAGCCACCCCACTCATGCACACAGTTGCAATGCCTATACACACCTCATCACCAGTGACCATAGCAGAGGGGAAGATGGTGTTCAGTGGCAGTGCACAGGAAAGTGTGGTAACCATACCTACTGTGTCCAGTTGCAGCAGGCATAGCTGGATGTCCAGCAGGCTGCCATACAGGTGGATGTCCCAGTGTGCTCATGGTAGGGCTGCTGGACATCATGCCCCTGGCAGAGGTGACATAGCTGCAACCAGCAGAAGCATGTTTCAGGCTGTAATGGCAGTGCAGGCACATATTGAGCATTTCACTAGACAGGGCCTTAGGCTGCAGAGGGCTGCTCTCGCATCTTTAAGTGACAACCTCCGTGAACTGTCAGGCACCATCAGTGCTTCTACCAAGAAAGCAGATAGACAGCATGATGGGATGATGGCCCTCATCGGCTGTGGTTTGTCCATACTTCAACATGTGGTGGGGATGCCGTGACACCTGCATGGATGTGGCCAGCAACACCAACAGCTGGCAGTAAATGTGGACATGCTAAGACACCAAGGGGCTTTTGTAGTGTCAATAGCAGCCCCGGCAGTGCAGGACTGTGTGCTATCCACACCACACCAGAGCAGGCCATGTGCACATGGTCCTGGCCAGTACCAGCAGACAAATGTCATCAGCAGGTGAGAGAAGCACATCCACCCCTGTACTTGGATGTGCCTGTGGAACCCCTGACAGGCACAGTCCACGTGTCTATGGCAGGAGGCAGTGAACTGCACACCCTGCCAGTTGTGGTCTGCAGCTGTCCATAAACACCTGTGTAGGGCAGCCACATGGCAGAACTGTGTGCATGCATACTCACACACTATGCAAACACACCTAGGGCAACCTCATACCTACACACACCACATCACCTCAGCCAGCTCCCCAAAGTACACCCTTCACCCACACACATGGTGTCAAATGTATGGCCCACCCTCGGCCTTTGGCAAACCAGCACCACACCCTGTGCATATGATGATACCTGTGTCCCATCCCTGTCATCCATATCATCAATGCAGGGACAGGCTGATATGGTTCTGATGCACACAGTGACTGTACAACAGTGTACCACAGTCCTGCAGTGTAACATGTTGTAGGGAGTAGAGTGCGAGGCATATTTGGCAGGTTGTGTAGCCATCCAGTAATGATGCCTTATAGCTGTTAGTAACACTGGTTGGTTGTGGTCTCTAAAATGTTATGCAATTGTGTTGTAGGTGTACATGTGTTAGTACGAGGATGCCCTGTGCATATGATGATACCTGGGCCCCATCCCTGTCATCCATATCATCAATACAGGGACAGGCTGATATGGTTCTGATGCATACAGTGACTGTACAACAGTGTACCACAGTCCTGCAGTGTAACATGTTGTAGGGAGTAGAGTGTGAGGCATATTTGGCAGGTAATGTAGCCATCCAGCAATGATGCCTTATAGCTGTTAGTAACACTGGTTGATTGTGGTCTCTAAAATGTTATCCATGTGTGTTGTAGGTGTACATGTGTCAGCACAAGGATGATATGCAGTCAAATTGCACAACGGGTATGTCACTGTGCTGACACCATGGCAATGACATATCTGGGGTACAGTCAAACCCATTTCACAGATTACTATACCGGGTACTGCCTGTGCCACATAAACAGGTGGCCTGCTGAGGCATGTGTACCCTGCAACCTGATGTAGACCCATCCACATACATGCACACAGTTACTTGCCAAAACTGGGACTAGACCCCTACCTAGCAATGTCGTGATACTGATGTGTGTGACTTACATTGCACACACCGCACAGTGTTTAGGGGAAGGTGTGTCCCAAGTTACATGGTACATGCAGAACATACCCCGGCATGTACAGTATGCTGATGGGGGATGTAGTGGGTGAATTTGGATGATACGTAGTATGACATATCGTCATATACACATTTACATATACATAACAGCCAGACACACATCTTAGATACCAGGGCCTATTGCTGCTAACTACCTTGACCGTGTCTCCAATGTGTTACAGGTAGGCTGCACACATCACATGCATAACTGGCTTGGATTGTGGTAGCAGTTACCTGTATGATTGATGGTGACAGTGGAAAACATAACGTGGTACATGGCACATATACCTGGTGTACATTGGTGTAATAGTGTACACAGCACCCATATCCTCCACTGGATATTGTACTCCCTGAAACCCATGATGATACTCCGCCATACCCACCATCACACATTGGCCATGACTGTGATACAACCCATAGTATACCCCAACATTTGTACAACAGGGATATGCATCTCATGCACATGCCACATGCATAGTAGGGCATCAATCAAGCATAGGTTGCCTGTACATATCCCAGCTGCATACCTGCCATCTGCACATCTGTACAGTACTGACAGTCATCAGCATGGCAGGTAACTATGCAGTAGCATGAGTGTGTTTACAGACCAGTAAGGGGTATAAACTGTGACACAGCTCAGACACCAGGGATACGACGGAGTTGTCAGTCTCCAGCCATGCTTGCAGGTGTGCCTGCTGTCAGTACTACATTAAGCACTCTGCTCTTGCCTGGATTAGCACTGTCAACAGTAATACTGCCATGATACACTACATGCCAGTGTGAGAGCACATACCCTGGGCTACTACACCATTATGTCACACATTCACATGGATAACAGTGCTGTACAGGACTCATATATGTCTGTGCCCCACACATGACACTCACACCCCTTGCTACTGTAATGACAGCACATAGGTGTATGTATTGTACATGGCATTACATACACTTATTACAGGTTATCAGACTGGGTTGTGTGTCCTGGTTACCAGGGCTTAGCTATGCTTAGCAATAATCAACATTGCTGCAATATAACAGCTAAGCTGATTTGCGCACTGGTAAGCGCTGCCTACACTGTAAATGCCTGTACATTTACCCACAGCTTAGCACCACCTAGCTTCATACAAACCCGCGCAAACCCACTTAAAGCTGATCAAAACTGCCTTAACCTCTCTGTATCCGACACTCCTTGTTCTGCCCAGCAACAAAATGAACAGCCCTTGCAGGTCTTAAACCCAGGACCCTTTACACTGAAGTCACAGCACTTAAACACTACACCATGACCACTGTGAAGACAGCTGTTGTTTTACCAATATAGCTGTCAATACACATATTGTGTAGTATTGAACAATTGCCTTTACTTCCTAAATTACGTAGTCCTTGTTATTAATATGACTGTTGCATCACATATGTTGTTTCATCATAATGTACACATAGCAGATACATATGGTGAGTTACATATGGGAGGGTATACACAACTGTGATGTTTACTCATGACAGGAATATGGTTGTATACATATCATAGGTGTATATATATCTACATGTACATACACATGTATACTCATACATATGTCTCTATACATATCTGTATAGTGCTGCATATATATGGCCATGTGTACATCTCTTCATATGTGCATATGTATACACACACATATATATATATATATATATATATATATATATATATATATATATATATATATATATATTATATATATATATATATATATATATATATATATATATATATATATATATAGATATACATATATCTATATATACATATGTGTACATATAGATATCCGTATATGTACATACAGATATATGTATATATAGCTATATATGTATGCACATCCTATGTGTACAGATATGTCTAGTTATGTTGGTATAAATATAGATAGCTATAACTATATGTGCATACATATCTATTCTGATATACCTACTACTGTCAATATATTTGTAGATATCCATACTTATATGTGCAGATGTATCACTATCTGTATATATGTAGACATATATTGCTCTGTATATGTATATATCTGGGTGTGTATATGTATATCTATGTATATACCCATCTATATATGTCGATATGTATATGTGTAATCATATATATAGATATCTGGATAATTATATGTAAATATATTTTCACCATATGTCCTGGACATAGAGTGTAGCCCTACCTCAGCCCTTATAGTCACAACTTCATAGTGCAAGGGGAAGTCAGGTATGTATAGCAGGTATATTAGTAGACTATTTCTTCTGTAATTGGGATTGTCTTCACAGACATGGTGTGTGTGGGAGGTCACATCTGCTTTCCACATGTGTGCCATTGGCTACTGACAGACATCCTAAGGACATCATACTAAAGTACGTCTGTTAGCACGTAATACCCCTGTGGACTGCATCAGAGATATTGGCAATATATGTGGACATTTTGAAACACTCTGTGCAGTCCAGAGGTATACAAAGAACCACTTAGTGCAAAATATGTGTACCATGCCTGACAATATGGATGTTAACAGCCATGTAGATGGGGATAACACATAATGAATGGTATACTTATGCCACCATAGGTTATGCATTCACACACCCCTGTCTGGCCTGACATAATAACCACTGGTACACGGGCGCCATGTCTACATACTGCCCATTAGATATTGACATACATATGTACAGCATCCCACTGCTCTGTCTGAAATATATGACTGTTAAGGGAGGCCTGGCAGCAGTACATCTGGCAAGTATCAGCACATGACATCTCACTGGGTAAGTACACTAAGCTGCTAGGTATGTAACAATGCACTGTGCAGGCTACAGGCAGACTGGCTCAACACTGGCCTACATCTCCTATGGGGGAATGCACATGTGCCTGCATATATAGCAGGCTCTACAGGCATGTCATAGCACAGGGTAAGATACACCTGTATGAAGGTGCATAACCACAACCAATGTGAACACATCCACAGCCACATATGGTAAGCTAGCATAATATTACAGTATATGGACTATCTGTTCAACACCATCCTCATATGTGCCACTCACAGACTAACCCTACATAAGCTGGGCTACTACACAGTTTGGTCTGCTGGCTGTCTGTAGTATGGGACATGTGTGTGTATGGCCCTACAAACATGTAAGCCAATTCAGTAACATACAGTGGAGCAGCATGTAACATCAGATAGGACAGGACCAAGAACAATGACATCTACCACAGTCTGTGCACAGGCTAAAGTACATATTAACAATGCACACACTGTCGACATTCACCATAGGTACACAGACCTCAGTACTGTACAAACAACCACAGAATGTCCAGGTTATATCATCAAATATAACCCCTAATGTACATAACATGTGTAGCAGTCTGATATCTCACTGGCTTGTTATCAGATATGATTACACTAATGATGGTGTACAGCACATATGCACCTCTTAATGCATGACATACATACAAAGGTTGACAGAGTTGTGGCTGGAAGCACATACACAGGGACAATATTGACATGTTGTTGTGATAACCTCATACATTTACTGTTGTAACAGGGTTTGTTGCAACGTATGTCCTATGAGGGATATGAAGTCAGTAACTGTCACAGATTTCACTATCTACAGACTGCAATCCTCCCACTACCTTCTGCAGTTCACAGCTAGATGCTCTGTAGGTAACACATGAAACCAAAGGCACGGCACACTGCCCAGTCTGCAGATGACCCTACAGATGGGGATTCCTCATAAACATAAAATTGACATGGCAGGTATTAAAACATGTAGGACAGCCATATCCACACACACACTGTTAAACCAACATTACTCCAAATGCAATATAGAAGCACTTACAGTTTGTAGTCAGGTCAAGCACATCCCTCTCATGTATGTTGCCCTGTTTCCACAGTGTATGTTGTTAGTGGTAAATCCCCAATCCATCTGAGATACTGTTTGCCAAACAACAGATCTAGTTCTTGCTCACAGTGAATGAAAAGGGCCAACACCAACACGATGTTCCTAGATATTGGAGTGTGATTCCATGCAATTGGCTATGGGAATGTTACCACAGCTGTTCCACATGCAATCAGCTAGGGGAGGGTTGCAGTTCATGCAGAGACCACCAGCTGATCATAAGCATCACTTAAAATACACATGTTGCTGCCTAAGCAAAGCAGGTGTAGGTTTCCGCATCCACCAGAGAGGAAGTGAGAGAGGCAGACAGAGGCAAAGACAAGTCAGGGAGGGGTGGGAGGCTTAAGCATGGTTGTGTCACACACCTACCAGCACAGGGTATCAAACCCCTGACGACTATGTAGTGCTATCACATTTCTTTGCAGTTACTGGATGCACCACATAGATTACATGCTGTGGAGCCCTCAGAACGTATATGTGATGGCGAGTGACATCAGCAACAGGGATATGGTAGCTATATGGTAGGTATAGTACACATGCATGTCCGCATGAACAGGTGCCAGCGTCAACACAGCCACATTCTCACAGGGACGCACACACATTAACACACTTGGCAGGGCCAGGAATACAACCCATCACTAGTGAGGTTGCCAAAACACATTACTGTGCAGGTATCCCATGCACCACAGGGGTCATACAGAGTTGATATGGGCAAAGGGTATGGGGAGGTGTCTGACATCAGACAGCATGCTTCAGTATGCCAATGGGGGTTGTAGTGAGCGTGGATGTGATCATATGCATCATACAACACACACACAAACTCACAGGGTGCCAGTACTGACATGCATGGGTGCATTTCTGTATGGGTGCGTGGTGGTTGACTGTGCCAGATGGCTATACAAGGCTAGGTGATGGGTATACCTTGGCATCAGGTGACATGACAATGATCAGCACTGTGGCTCAGGTCTGTAGTTTCTGCATTTGCCCACACAGGTGAGTATTGTATCCCCCATCCAGTCCCCTGGGTGACTATTGTGTGTGGCCAATGTTGTGCATTGCTTGCCATGTATGTGCTCCTTAGTCCACTAAATGGATGGTGTCTGGGATGTGCACACCTCCCACATGCATGTACAGTGACATGTGAAACTGTACCTCGGGTGTCTGGCCCATGTTGTGTACACAGATTATCATCAGATGTGCCAGTCTTGGCCACCTGTGGTGGGAACTGGTAATCGGCAGCAGGTTTACCCTGCACCTACATTGATAGCATGCTAACAGTATTCCCTGGTGTCAGTGGCATCTGTCCATACAGGGCATATTTTCAGGCATGGTATGTCCTTTGTGGGTCACATGTGATGGCACCACAGATGTTTCAGGTGTCCAGTGGGGAACATGGGGAAGGTGCACTGTCTGCATGTACATGCCTACTGGGCAGATGGGCAGGGTGCCATGCCATCTGTAGCCCACTGCAATCACTCCATAGTTACTATCAGTAGCCAATATGCAGTGTACTACCTACATATTGGCTGTTGCCTAGGCATGTGTGTGTGTATGAGACATGGATTGAGAGTGTGCTCTGGATAATACTGGGGTTGCTAATGGTGATTGCCTGGCCTTGATGTCATGTATGTGTATGGATATGCACCCCAGCCTCTTGGCTATTTCAAATCTGTTATCCTTGTATGGTGGACATTGTGATATATACTAGGACCACCATATAAGAAATTTGCAAAACGTGCTCCATATGGGCCCAGGTATCACACACTCACACCCACCTCCACACAGGATATGAGTTACACACACACACACACACGCACACACACACACACACACACACACACACACACACACACACACACACACACACACACACACACACACACACACACACACACACACACACACACACACACACACACACACCTATCACGTCTGGGAGTAGAACCCCTACCTAACTATTACACTACAGCACTACGCAGTTATAGTAGGTGCTACAGAGATTACTGGAGTACTTTTTCCCCCAAAGGTGTATATCACATTGGATGAAATCAGCAGTTTTGGTAAAGTAGGACATTTGAATTGTAGTGAGTGTGACTAGGCTAAAATGCATTGCTCCCTACACAGACAGTGACACACACACAAAACATCAACAGCAGACATGTGTGGGTAACCCCTAACAGAGGTCTATATCACACTACAGCATGGAGCTGTTATAAGACACACCACTAGGAATTACTGGAAAGCTCCTTCCCCAAAGGTGTATTTCACAATGAATTACATCAGCAGGATTGCCAAAGTAGGGCATTTGAAATGTACTGAGTGTGACTAGCCTAAAATGCATTGCTCCCTACACAGACATTGAAACACACACAAAACATCCAGAACTGCCATGGATGGGAATAGAACCCTACCAGAGTTCTTTATCACACTACAGCAGTACGCAGTTACAGGAAATGCTACAGAACTACATCCTTCTCAGAGGTGTATTTCTAGGTGGATGACATCAGCAGCCTTGCCAAAGTCAAGCATTTGAATTGTAGGGAGTGTGGCTACCCTAAAAAGCATTGCTCTCTACACAGACAGACACACACACCCACTTGCCAAGTCTGGGATTAGAACAACTACCTAACTAATTTATCAAACTACAGCAGTACACAGTTACATGATGCGCTAGTGAGAATACTGGGCTACAACCTTCCCAGAGGTGTATTTCTAGGTGGATGACATCAACAGCCTTGCCAAAGTTGAGCATTTGAATTGTACAGAGTGTGACTACCCTAAAAAGCATTGCTCTCTATACAGACAGAGTCAGACAACACACACACACACACACACACACACACACACACACACACACACACTTGTCAAGTCTGGGATTAGAACAGCTACCTAACTAACTTATCACACTACAACAGTACGCGCTACAGAGATTACTGGGATACAGTTTCCCAGAGTTGCATTTTTAGGTGGATGACATCAGTAGCCTTGCCCAAGAAGAGCATTTGAATTGTAATGAGTGTGTCTGCCCTAAGCAGCCTTGATCTTTACACAGACAGAGTCAGACAGACACACACACATACACACTTGCCAAGTCTGGGAGTGGAACAGCTACCTAACTAATTTATCACACTACAGTAGTGCGCAGTTACAGGACACACTATGGAGATTACTGGGGTAAAACCTTACCAGAGGTGTATTTCTAGGTGGATGCAGCAGCCTTGCCAAAGTTGAGCATTTTACTTATAGGGAGTGTGACTACCCTAAAAAGCATTGCTCTCTCCACAGACAGACAGACACACAAACACTTACTATGGCTGGGATTTGAACTCCTACCTAACTATTTTATCACACTACAGTAGTACAAAGTTATAGGACACAACATGGAGATTACTGGGCTATGGAGATTACTGGGCTACAACTCTCCCAAAGGTGTATTTCACAGTGGATTATCTCAGCAGGCTTGTCATAGTAGGGCTATGGGGAGGGCAGTGTGTCTGCATGAGCCATAACCCATTAATCTAGAGGATGACACGCCACATGCAGGCACACACAGGGTCATATTTCACAGGTACGTGTATACAGCTGCTAGATGACTACTTCCTTGTACAGTCATGTTGCACAGCTGGCACGTGCACCACATAGTCTGTACTGCTGACAGATACTGGTGGCTAGTATCTGCAGTGAGTAACATCTGAACCTCATGTGGTTGTGGCCCTTTTGATGTGTGCTAGGTGGGACAGGCTTGGATGTCTCCTTGTCACAGTCACCCTCTTCCACACATCTGTGTACATCTACCTTTGGTTTATTAAAGTGTGTTGTCCTTAGATATATGTCTGTATTACTATCCAGTGTTGCATACTGACAAATGTCTGCAATAACAACTGCGACTGCCAGATATGTCTGGTCCACTGGTGTTTGCAGACATGGCCTTCATGTGCTTAAGTGTGTGAGCATGCCCAATATGACCTTTCAGTATGTTGTTGACTGGCATTGCCTTCATTTCTCTAAGTGTGTGAGTATGCCCAGTATGCCCATCTGTATTTAATGTGTGGATCATGTCCAGGTAGTTTGTACTGCAGTGCTGACCTTTGTGTTGGACACTGACAGGTGGCATGCTGTTTCTGCAGGGCATCCATCAAGCATTTGGCATTGACTGTTCCTACATTTCTGCATAGGATGGGGGGCTCAGCTGACTATTTCTACATTTCTACACAGGATTGATGGTGGCACGCCTGACTGTTATTACATTACTACATGGGGGGCACACCTGTCTATTTCTACATTTCTACACAGGGTTGATGGGCATGTCTGACTGTTATTACATTCCTACGTAGGGGGGGGGGGGCTCACCTGACTCTTTCTACATTTCTATACAGGGTTGACGGGCATGCCTGACTTTTATTACATTACTACATAGAATGGGGCGAGGCACACCTGTCTAGTTCTTCATTTCTTCACAGGGTTGGGGGGGCACACATGACAGTTATTACATTACTACATAGGGTGGGGGGGCTCACCTGACTATTTCTACATTTCTACACAGGATGTTGGGGGCACACCTGGCTGTTATTACATTACTACATAGGGGGCACACCTGACTATTTCTACAGTTCTAAACAGGATGGGGGGGCACACCTTACTGTTATTACATTACTACATAGGATGGGGGGAGGGCACACCTGACACTTGTACACATTTGCTATGACTGTACTGGTATGTCAGGTACTCCATTTCATTCTGTATTCTTACCTATCATGCTGACTAGAGGCATACCAGTGTACTACAGATCGTAGCTTTGGTTGCCCTACATATTATTGTATGACTTCCTACCCTTCAGAACTAACATCCCACTGCCTACCCTGCTGTAGTCTGTCTGTGTAGGCCTGGGGGGAGGTTAACCATAGCCATCATTCAGCAGCCATAGCACAGGCTTTGTTTGTGTTTGTCTACACCTGCCCTGCTGGCTGAGACTGTTGTTGGGTATGTGAACCCCCCTGACTGGCATGTGTGGGTCATATGGACACACATGTCACTCAGCACATTTCCTGCAGTGGGTTTTGTCTCCCTGTGTAGTACTGGCTACTATGGTGACTCCAGTATGTGTTACAAATGTCATGATGCCACTATGGGTGCCTAATGTCTGTTGCCATAACATTTAGCCACCCAATTCCCTTGCATGCTCACATGCATACCATAGATACAGGTAATGACACATTCTACTCCATTTAGCAATTGGTAGGTTGATTGACTTACCTTGAGGGTGTGCCACCCTTGCGGCTGGTGCTGGAGGGCTGCCTATGTCAGATGTACATAGTACACTCCCTATACATGGTTGAGCACAGGTAGTGTCATGTTTGGCATCCCTTTTACTATATGTGCGAGTCAGAGAGAGGTGTCATTCCCTGGGTCCCTACTGTGTCAGTGTATGTGCTATGCATGGTCTCCTTGCCCCAGCCTTGGCATACTGGTCATGCCTCCATCTGCCTACTGGAGTAGGCTCAGGTTGTTCCTCCTCTGAGTCACTCTGTGCCTGTGCAGGCCTTAGCATTCATGGGGGACTGTGTGGCCCTGCCCCATGCTGTTCCTGCTGCAGCTGTTTCCACAGGATCATATTGTGTAGCATGTCACATACCATAACAATTTGGGTACATGGAGCTGGTGAGTACTGCAAGGTTCTACCGGATGTGTCCAGACACCGGAACCATGACTTGAGCATCCCAAACACACACTCTATTATAAGAATGGTCTGTGCGTGTGCCTCATTATGGCATTCTTGCCCAGGTGTCTGTGAATTTCTGATGGGTAAGCAAGTTCTTCTGTACAACTGGAAGACATACAATTCTTTTATTATCCAAAAAACTTTTCAAATGAGCGCTTTCGTCTGGTTAATTTCTGATGGGTGTCATTAGCCATGGTTCCAGTGTGTAACCAGCATTCCTCACTAGGTGACCGTAGGGGATGTCCCCTTTGGCAAATCTCTGGTACAGCTGCGTCAGATGCCATATGTGGGAATCGTCATAGCTTCCAAGGCAGTCAGCACACACACTCATTATAAATCACATACTACCTGGCAGTTGATGGACGGGATGCCCCTGAGGTTGATGTAGGCCCTACCCTGATCACCAGGTGGTGCTTTGATGCATATGTGCATGCAGTCTATAGCACCCACTACCTCAGGGTGTTCTGCTATTTGGTGGAAGAGATGCATATTGCTGGCCAACACCTCACGGTTGTTGAGGAAATATACGTCCTCACTGGCATGTGCTGACATGGCATCCAGGAACTGGTGGAATACTCTGGATGCTGATGCCTGTGAAATCCCCATGAGATCCCCATTTGAGCTTTGGGAGGTACCTGTGGCTAGTATTCCTAGGCCTACACATACCTTGGCATCCACTGGGATGGGTTCCCCTCGGTCAGTTTGGTGTGTCAGGTGTGGCCGGCACAGCTCAAAAATTTGCTGTAGGAGGTCTCTGTCCACCCTATAGTGCTCCACCATCTCCAGCTCATGTAGCCCCTGGTAGGTTACCCTGGGTCTGTACACTCTTCTCCATCTCCTCACTGTGGGATGATCAGCAGCATTCACATCCTCACCACCCTCAGCCTCTTGCACATGTTGTTTTATGTTGCCTGCTGCAGCCCTACTCATTTTGTAGGTTTGTTTGTTAAAATTTCCCCCTTGTATACACTGGTGGTGTAGAGTGTGGGAAAAAACAGAGGGGAAGGTGTTTGCTTAGTTTATAGTAGTGTTCTTGGCTGGGCTGGTCTTCTGCCTGTGTAATTGGCTGATTCTAATACATTTCACCTGCTAGCTAAGCTAGTTCTCCTTGATTACCTCCCTCCTGCTGTTTTCCCTTCCCATTGCCTTCCTGTTTAAGCCTGTGTGTGTGCAGCACAAACAGAGTGCTCAAATGTGCATACTGCTGCTATTTCCTGGTTTAACTTCTTCTTTCTTCCTGCAAAACCCAGTGTGTGGCACGCACACCCTCTTAGGCTTTGTAAAGAGTGCTAGACAAGTTTAGACACACCCCCTAGCTTAGCTGTGCTAAACTAGGAGCAAACCCAAGCCACTTACAGTATGCCTGACACCCCCCATAATGTCACCTAACTCCTAGGCTTGCACCAAGCTATTCCTGCTTTTACACTGTTGGGACCTGACTCACATGCTGGCGAAAACTGGGATTCACTATCCTTCCCCCTCATTTGCATAGGACTGCCTGCTAATGCATAGTTACATGTCTCACACTGAGCCTCCCCTCTTAGCAACCACTACTCACTGGCCATTTTGTCTTCTGCCTGCCATTGACTTGCATGGCAGAATACTGATTTTAGTTAGAATGCTTATACTGTTTGCGTGCCACTGCCCTACGCTTAAACAGCCGAGATCGGCTAAAAAAAGTTGATTTTTGTGTTTTTTTTACTGTTTGCAATGCCAATGGCCTTATACTTGGCCATTGGCATGCTTACTACATGATATGTAGTATGTGGTATGTACCTCACAAGACATCTGCAACAGCTGGAAAGGCCACAGAAATACCTCACTAAAAGAATCACAGGCCTAAAGCAGATGCCATATGCTGACTGTCTAAAAAAACTCCAGCTATACTCTGTGGAATATCGTCTACTCAGAGGCGATCTCTGCTTAACATACAAGGCCATGTCAAACCCTGAGCTGTTGGACATGCTCCACTTAAAGAAATCCCAATCCCTCAGAGCCACATGCTCCAGGGATCTAAACCTTATCATCACAATGAGCAAAACATGCTGGAGGGATAGGTTCCTGACCCAGAGACTCCCCATACTCTGGAATAGACTGCCCATACATGTCAAGCAGAGCACCTCATTGGCCCTCTTCAAAAGGAACCTTGATGATTGGATGGGAGATAGGAAATTCACCCCGGGGATCATGTCAGTCACCCTGCTAGACAGGGGCCCAGAAAAGTAAATATTGTGGGAAAAAATTTCCAGGGAATTATTATGGCTAGGCTTGCATAGGCCTTAGGGCCGATAGCCTAGTACCAACCTATGAACCTATGAACCTATATGCAGCCTTTATTTGGAGCTGTCACATCTCCATTTTGGATATTGCAGAAATTTACTCGGTTACTAACTGAGTACATGTCTGCAGATAGCACTAGTCCTGCATGGACTGTTGCAAGCTTCCTGGATTGCAAAATCACCTCATTTGCATAGATTTCTCCTGCAAATGGGGTGATTTGCATACCAGGGCTTAGTCCATGCAGGATTAGTGCAGGAGCACTCGTGCACACCCCTGCAGGCTGTTCCTGGATTGCACGGCAGACATATTGCCTGCTTGAGCTTCTGCACCGATCTTGCATGCCATGCAAGCTTTCGGGAATCCGGGGGACAATGTGTCAACATATTTTCTAGCCTCTGTCACCTTATATTTCATATTCCCTTTCACTATAAATGTTAATAAAATTCTCCATAAAAAATACTCTACTTCATAAACATTTTAAAACCTATTTCTTCTGCCCTGTATTGTCTTTTTTCATCTTCTTTTAATGTCTTCCATGGCTACACTATTTTTTTTATAAAATGATATTTCACAATTCTTTTCTTTTCCTATTGACTTTACTTACTTTTAACTTCCATATTTTTATTTTTGGCATATTCTTTTTCATACACCCTGTTCCCTTTTTCTTTTATTTCCCTATCTTTTTATTTTTTTTTATATTTTTTCATATAACATCTTATCTTATACTATACTATATGCAGACTTATAAACTCTGATACCAGCCACAAATTATTTAGTCAGTAATCATTCACAATATGTAGCTCAGCTGAAACGTGGGGCAATATCTTTTTTTTTTCTTTAATGTAGCAATATATTTTCTTATTCATGTGCAATGACCTGCTGTTTGTCTGATGCAGATGAACAAAGGATAACAATCTTAACATGTGCAATCCTACTCTGTCATGTTGCTGTGTACAGTATTCTTCTTATGACTGTCTGGGAGGGCTTGTGTGTTTTTGCTATTATTGGTTTATTTATCCTTCTGTGGGTCTTGTATTGAATATTGTTTTTTTAAATTGAAATGTTATACTGTTGTTCTTGTTATCCTTGCTTCCTATCTACTCTCTTGGAATTTCATTTAGGCTGCACTTATGTAGTTGACATTGACTATCTTTCTTTTCTTTCCCATTATGCAAAATAAATTAATAGATGGTATGTGCAACACTGGATTTTTTTAATTCAAACCATCTATTTTTTATTATAAATCATCCCTATTCTCATGAAGTTCATCTTTGAGTCCACATTAAACTAAGAATAATCTCTAATAACTCTATTTCCAGTTCATTGGGAAACCTATATATTCCCCCTACATATATGTTTCTGGTTTACCATCATAGGTGGAAAGAATGTCATAGGGTATGTGTGGTGGGGACAAGGGAATGAAGTTTTCACAGAACCTGTTGGCTGACATGTTTGCTATGACCAGAAGATCAGGCTCTCTTCCTTTTATACCATAAATCCCATCTTCTATTATCTCATCCAATACTTCCCCATCCTTTCTTGAAGTAATTTTACAAATATTCGATAGTCAGTATTCCCAAGAGTTCTGGGCCTCAAAGTTTCAATATAAATTCTTTCATCTTTTTTCTGTATAAATGTTAGCACTCTACCACATCTGTTTCTTGCATTATAAACTTCCTTCATCCATTCATTTAATACAAAAAAATCTCTTTCATCTTTATTTATTTCCTTATAATACTCATAACATATACAATCTAATCGTGGTGCTGATTCATTCTTAACTTATTTTATCACCTTTTCTGTTTCTTCTAGTGTTACACAATTTGCTAAAGAAATCCTTACTTTTTCATATACTTTTCACTTTCCATTTGTTTTGCCCATCCATTTCCTCTTTTTCATACATTTTCTCTACAAAACTTTTTACCACCTTCATAATAATTTGTGTTTGTATTTATTATTTCCTTTGTCATCTAAAATAGACTCCATACTTCCTTCTCTCATTTTTACTTCTTTTCCTAAATAAGGTGAACCTTTTCTTTCTTTATATTCATAAAAAAGTTTTCTCATATAACATCATTTTTACTTCTTCTCCATTATTTTCATACATCTGTTTTTCCTACTTCCCTTATTTTGTGACTCCCTTTCCCATTTCTTTCTAGTAATTCCATAGTGTCTTTTTTTCATCTTATTCCTTCTTTTATTATTCTTTCCACTACTAAATATATGTTTTATACTTCTGCTTATTTACTACCTCATCATTCTCTTTCTCGCTTTTTTGCTTGTAGTCGCCACAGCCGGATCATCTCTTCCATTTTCTCCTATCCATCTTGCTCTGTCACACTTGTCACACCAACCTCCTCTCTCTGTCCCCATAAACCTTATCTTAGGCCTTTCTCTATTCCTCTTACTACCTGGCAGCTCCACTTAGCATCTTTTTCCCCAATACCCATCATCCCTCCTCATCACACCCTCCCAAACCAACGTAACTCTCTAGTCTCTCTTGCTTTGTCTCCCAACCAAACCAACATGACCTGACTAATATACTGATTCCTATCCCTCTCATCCTAATCCTAGCCGCACCACTTCAATTGCATCTAAAATCTTACTTAACTCTGCCACTCCTGCCTCTCCTTGTGCCACTGTCATTCCACAACATACTACCACATAACATAAGCTGGTGCTGGTCTCACTACCAGACCTTCCTTCTTACTTTCACTCTTACTGTCTCCCACCCACACTCTTTCTCACTCCTGACACTCTTCTCCCTCTTTCTCCTCTCTCTTCCTCTTCTCTCTTTCACATCACTCCATCCTGCTGCACTATTCGCACTAAACTTCCCACCCTACCAGCATCCTCCTCCCCTCCACCTCCCCATTCCTCACTCCTCCCTCTCCCTCTCTCTCATACACACATATATTCTGTCTCTTGCTTCATCATTCCCTCATTCCTCTGCTCTCTAGAGCATCCCTCCACCCTACAGAGTCTCAACTCCTGAAACCTACTTCACACTAGTCATCTCTCATCTGATCTCATCCTGTCAACCTGTCTGTCCACCCTGTCTCTGTCTAATGTCTCCAACCATGTCACAACCTGTAATCCACCTCCACAAACCACTCTCTGATGATCCATGATACTTCCCTACCACCACGACACACCACCCTCTCCCTCCTCACTGTCACTGTACTCTCACCATATCTCCTGTACCACTCTTTTCGCTCTTACTCTGCCACCTGCTCCTCTCTCACACACTACCAACTCACAATCTAGGCACCCTGTCATATGCTTTCTCCAAGTCTTCAAAGACACAAGACAACCCCACAAACTCCTTCTGACTTTCTCTGTATTTCTCCAACAATTCTCTTGCATCAAACATTGCATCTGTAGTATATGAAACCATACTGCTGATCACCAATCTGATCACTCTCTTCCACCCCTTGCTCCCATACTCTTTCCCACTACTTTTGAGCGTGACTGTATCTGTTGTATCACCTGTGTTACTGCAGCTCTCTTACTGCGGTAACACCTCAAAATTATTTTTAAATACCTCAACACTTTTTCTCCACTTCCTCTCATCTCACTGATCTTCTCCATTTCCATTTTTTCTCTCTATATCCAATCTTTTCATTTCCTCCTATCCCATTCATCTGGGGCCTCATCTTTATCCCATTCACTTCAACCTCTTTCTTCCTCCATTTCCCTTCCTCACTGCCTCCTTTCTTCCCCTTTTCACTCCCCCCTTCTCTATCTATCTCTCTTCCATCCTCACTTCTCTCTCTCATCTCAATCCACCATCTCCTCCATTTCATCACCCCTTACTCTCCTCTCTCTCTTCTCCTCACCTTCTCCACTATTTTCTCTCCTCTTTATATCACCCTTTCTTACAACCCTTTCCTTTCTCTTCCCTTTCCAGGCAGGTCCTCTCTCGGTTTTTTCTCCCTCAATCCTCTCGCTCAACTCCCATATGCCCTCATCCTTAGCTTTCTTTGTCTACCGCATGCTTCTCATCTCTCTTCCTTATTGTTCTCTCTCTTACTCTCTTCTTCTTTTTCACTTCTTTTTCAGCCTCTTCCCTTCCCTCTTCCTCTGTACTTCCTCTCTCCACCACCATACTCTCTCCCTTTCTTCTCCCAGGTCTTGTCACACTCCTTCACCTTTCAAGCAGTCACCACCAACCACCTTTCTCCTTACCCCCTTACCCAACTCGTCACTAACAACCCCAGTCACTGTCTTAACTCTACCTTAACTCCCATCTTGCTCTACCCTTTTTTCCATTTCACCATTTAAATCCCAGCTTTCACCTTTTCTTCTTCTTCCTTTTTTTCATTTCTCTTCACACCACCACTACCACCTACCATCCACACTCCTCCATTCTCCCATCCTACTGCATTCCTACCACACTTTAACTACACTTCCTCCCACACCACTTTCTCCTTGTGAGACTCATAATTCCTCTTGAGATAATCACCCCCCTCTCCACACTCCTTTTAAATGTAAATCATGTGATTCACATAATTATTCACCTCCCCCATCTTCTTCCTTCACAATCTTCTGCATTCTCATCGTCCTCTCCCAACACATTACCTACCCAATACCATCATCCACCTGTTCACTTCACCTTCACTAGTCCAAAACCCTTCTCAATTTCTCCTCTCACAACCTTCTCTTACACCTCTCACCACTTCTCTTTCACCCACTCCAACATTTCCTCATCCTCATCCATAATCTTCAATGTGTCATTCATACACCCAACATTTCCAATTCAATCACCTTCCTCCTAAAATATATCTTCATCCTCTAGACACCATTTTCACGCCTAAAACAAATTCTCTTCGCAACATCTTTCCTTCCATCCCCCTCCCATTTCATAAATGATAACATGGCCTTCACCATTTTTCCCTGTTCCACCCCATTTCCCACCTTCCCTATTTCAAACTTCCTGGTCTCTGCTCCTTCCATCCATATCCCTTCCTTCTTCCCTCCATCTCTTCTCTCTCTCACCCTATATACTGTCCTACCTGGTACATTCATCCTCCCTGTACCTGCTCTTGCCTTCCTCCCTATCTTCCTACTATTATTTTTTTATAGAATATCCTCATTGTCACACTATCTTTCCATAATATTTCTCTCTCATCATTTGTTCCTCCCTTTTAAACTCTGCAGTTAATTTCCTTATCCCTTTCTCCTCTTTATTTATTTCACTGTCTTGCCCATAATGCTATATGATCTAAAAACTCTTCCATCTTTATTATTTATTTCATGCCTTTAGAATAAATGATATAACATTTTTCAGTCTTAAAATGTTCTCTTTTATATGTCCATTCCCTTTTCTTTCCTACTTTTAAATCACTTAACATTTTCCCTGTCTTGTTTTTTCTTCTCCTATCCCAACTGCTCTCTCTTCTTTCTCTTCACTTTCTAAAATTGCAAATATGTTCTCTTTCTGCATTTTCATGACCTAACTCTAAATACCTCTTCATTGTTTAACTTTTCTTCAGTATCCCCCCCATACCACTTTTTCTTTCAACATCTTTTATAATAATATTTTCTACTATTTGTCTTTCTTCTGAGCTTTCCTCATCTAACATGGGATAGTCAAACCAGAAGTATCCAAATTCTTTACATTTATTTACAAAAAGGCTTACAGTTTTTGTTGTATGTTCCCTCTCCCCTCATTGACCACACCCATGTTTGTTGTAGTCTTGTACTAAATGACTTTCATCCTTGCAGAAATAACATGTTTGGGTTGATACCAGTACTCAACAAATCCTCTCATACTATTCAAAATTATTGTATTTGAAATATGTTGCATTTTCCCATCCTTGACAGCCACTGTTATCCACACTTTCCAACCCCCAGTCCATACATTTCTTTCATCACATATATTTTTTTAATTTCATGTACTTTACTGCATAGTAAAAGGAAAAGCAATTTTAACTCATGCTCATCCATATCTGAAGTCATAAGATGCACATTTATTTTATTTTTACTTGTAGTCCCAAGTCTTCTTTCAGTCTCAGTCATAAAGTTTTCCAGCAAAGTAAATCTTTCAAATGTCATTTCACAAAAATTTTCAGATCCCAGATGAATTGATGCTCTTATGTAGATAATGTTCAATCATAGTGGCAAATAATACTTTCCAAAATGTTGTACCTGTTCAAACTGCCATTACTTTTCCATTTTACTATTATCACTATGCAGAGGCATACAGAAAAGCCCTGTATGACCATGTAAACAACTGCATAAAAACGGCAGTACCAGACTGAAATAAACCCAGGTCAAACCATAAAAACAAGCTACCCTGGTGGACCCCTAGTATTAACAAGTTATACAACAAAAGAAAGAAAATTCTGTCAAGAATTAAGAGGGAACATGCACAACATAGAAATAAGTCACTTATTAGTCTAAACAAGTAAATCAGGGTACAAGCCAAGTCTCTGAAAGCAGACTTTGAGGTAAAAATAGATTCCAAAGCTAAGGATAACCAGTCATTTTCAGTTATGTCCACAATTATAAGGGCAACAGCCAACAATGTGTGGAAGTAGTTGATGGCATCACCTATACTCAGCCAGAAGACATAGCAGATCTGCTGGGTAATACATTTAGCTCAAATTTCTCCTCACCACCACCCCCAGTTCTCCCCCCAAAAATACCCTCTACCACTCCACCACAAATTATCACCAAAGGTCTGGTTGCCACTACACTCTGTAAAGCTAAAAACACAGCTTCAATGGGACCTGACAATATAACAGGCTGCCTCTTAAACAACTTAGATCAGGACTTATTGGTCCAATTAAGATCTATATTTAACTACAGCTTTCAGACTGGCTTTGTCATTACAGAGTGGAGGACAGCAACAATCATCCCTCTGATTAAAGGGGGACCATCTACTGACCTGAGAAATTACAGACCCATAAGTTTGACTAGTTTTGTATGTAAGGCAATGGAAAGAATAATCATGGACCTGATGAATAATGACATAGGAGACCGCCAAGTACTAGACCCAACCCAATTTGGTTTTGTCAAGGGCAGGTCATGCTTACTAAATCTGGTAGAAGTCTTTGAGAAAGGCCATGATTGAGGGGTAAACAGTACATACTGCCTACCTCAACCTGGCCAAGGCATTTGACACAATTCCCCACTCAGGTATTATAAATAAAATTCACAAAACTGGGCATAAAACCCTATGCAAACTATTGAAAAACACCAGGAAAACCGGACTTTGAAACAACTACGGCTTTAATCACTTTAAAACTCACTGAATACACACATTTTTTCATCCTACTAGATAGTAAGACTTCTTCAGAAAATCAGCGCTCCATTACATACAAACTATTTATAAACTTTTGAATCAGTTTGGCGCCAAAAAAACACGATACTGATACTGAAATTTAAATCTGTATTCCATAAATTCATTCTCTGATAAACACTTTAATTAGATACATTCATTCATACTTGTATCATATTTAAATATATATATATATATATATATATATATATATATATATATATATATGTAGATTATGATGGATGAACCATTTAATATTTATGTTTAATAATGAAACCATGATTAAATAATATGTATATATAAGCATATTTAAAATATAAATATTAATATTTATAAATGTTTAAAATCATATATCTAAAAAAAACACATATATTTATGGAGTTGCGATGCCTTTACTGATATGAATTCATCTTCTTACCTACTAAATCATGAAGATAATAAAAACAACAATAATCTACGTTGCTAATGAATGAATTAAATATCAAAAACCTTATAATTGTAATTTAAATTTTCTCATGTGTTATACATAGAATATAATAAAAACAGTAAATCAATGTTAATGCATATATTAAATATTAATGGATGATAACCACTTGGTTATATATACAAATATAAATATAAATATATAAATAACTCATACTAAAATTAATCTAACCCATTTATATCCTTTAACATTTTATATGCATAACAAAAATTGGATTTACATTTTTGAAAGAACATTTTATTAAAAAAGCATTTTTTAAAAAAGGGCATTTTTTTTAAAAAAAGGCATTTTTCAAAAATAGCCATGCAGGACTTATTCTCATTTTCATATCCATAAAACCCTATGCAACCTGATGGATAGCCAGTGGCTCATGCTCAGGACACATATGGCTCAAGTGGCTGAATCCAGATCCAGAAAGAGGCTATTTATGAGTGGCGTGACACAGAGTTCAATACTGGGACCACTCCTGTTTGGAATATACTTCTCTGAAGTCAAGGCAAAAGTGAAAGGCCTGTGGATGACAAAGCTTGCCAACAACAAACAGCAAACTGGGGGCAATCACTGAATCCCCAATGATGTAGATATCCTTCAAGAGGGTCCAGCTCAGACAAATGATTGGTGCCAGAACCATGTCCTATAACTAAATTGAAAAAAAAATGGATTATCATACCCTTTGGGAAGTCAAATAACTCTGCAAATTACAACATCAATGACTTAGAGTAGACTCAGAGGTGAAAGATCTAAGTACATAGATAGATAGCAGCCTTAGCTATGACTGACATGTGCAACTTTTTTTGATGTTATACACATTTGGTAATGTTACATTTCAATGTTTTACCTTCAATATTTAGTGGTTTATGGGTATTTCTTTTCGGTAGCCAAACATAGGCCCAAATCCAGCCCTGATGGAGCTGCTACACATATCTGTAAGTCAAACAGCACAAGAGTCACCTGATCTGGGATTTAAACTTAGTCAGCGACTCAAACAAAATGTGCTAGAGAGTCAGATATGTGCCTCAGTGATTGCCCCTTTTTTGCAACAGGCTTCCTATTCCCACTAAGCAGACCCCCTCACTGGAACTCTTCAAATGTAATTTAAACAGAGAATCACAAATTCACAACTGGGTAGTGCCTATGTCCCTTATGGACAGGGGCAATCTGTAAGATACTCAATGCACACACACAAATACATGCCATTCTCTTGCCCCTATGGGCCATATATTGCGTTAAATTGGGTTATATTGGTTAGGCATGAAGGGACCCTAAAACCATTAGCCTAGTAATCTCCTATGGACCTATGAATTAGTTCTCTTCTCTGTGGTTGTTGAGAAACTGCAACTGTTAGTCTCCTCTCAATTCCTTCTTCTATTCTTCCCTGTCATGTTGCATCTGCATAATTTCTTAATTCTTCTAACAAAAACCCAGTAGCAGAGGTAAACCCTGAAAAATGGCTACTACACCTGCCAAGAATACCTCCTTTGTTATCCCTTCACCAGAAGTTATTTGTGCTTTCAATCACTCATCCCAGGATTCATGAAGCTTGTGCCAGGTGCATGCATAGCGTAGGCGTTATAATGCCAAATATGGCCGTCGAGCGATTCAGGTACGATCCAATTCCACGTGCACTACCGGCGTACACCAGATCTGCGCAGCACCCAGCGTAGGTATGCTAATCACCCCATGTGCAGTGTCGCAACATGCAAATGAAGGCATATAGCGATTCATAAAGTGGTGCAGGCGTAGCGTAAGCCCACGGAAATGTAAACCAAAAAACACGGTTTACGTTTTCCCAAACAGAACATCGGAGCTATGGAAGAGGGCCAGACCCAGGTATCACAATGTTAACATATGCCAATGGTGAAATACACAGCCAATGGCATAAGAAAAGATGCACAACACGTAAATAACAACATTTAATGTCATGTCCACAGTAACGCACAGCACAACCACAGGGCATGTGTGCGGAAGCTGTAACATAAAGAAATAATATAAAAATGTCATAAAATCGCAACGTAATAGAAATCAGGTTTACAGCATAATACACAATGGTAGGCATGGAACACCACAACCAAGGTGCAAGGGTTGCTAAGGGCTTGCGATAGTGTTCGGCGCGCTAACTATGAATTAGTAGTCAATGCCATGCAAATGAGGCAGATAATACTGAATCGCAAATGTCCCGCCGGATGAAGGTTGTACCATACGGCGCAGTGGTATAACACAGAGTAGTGGCTCAGTGGAGATACATGACATCAGCAGAGGGGTGTGCCACCGTAGCAGTAAGCACATTGGAGCATTGCAAATCTGGCCTGTCCGTTGCTAAGCAAAGCTGCAGGACAGGGGTGGGGAGGAATCGTTTAGCTGAGAGCACACATGGTGCCCAAAAGCGCATGCGTATGAGGATGAAAACATGCCCAAAACCCAGTAATCAGACGCACGCGCTGCAAACAATAGCAGAAACAAGAAGGTCAGGGGAAGAAAAGAAGGAAATGCGGAAGTAGGGTAATTGGAGTACTAATGAGCAATCAACACCAATCAACCCACGAAGGCCAATCGATGGCAGCTGACAAGTCTGCTTGCAGAAACCTGCAAAACAGGATAGGGGAGGCATTTGAATGCAAAGAAAGGAGGGGAGGTATTGGATTGCAAAGATAGGAGACTTGACACAGCAGAGCTAAGCAAACCGACAGCAGACCGGCAGTAGCACACATAACGCAAGATACGCCAGGTCCAGAAAAGTACAAATGAAAGTAGGCTGCAGGATGCAAGCCAGAAAATGGTAGGTGCAATGTGCAGAAATGTAAAGGGAAGGTCAAGAGGTAATCCACGGCAGGCAAATGTAATGCAACACCAAAGGCACCACAATAGTAGTTCCGGCAGTAAAACACATAAGATAACCTGTAGCTACAATCGTACATACACACCCTATGACATCATCGGTGTTCACGGCACAATAGTATAAAGTATGAAAGCACCCAACACACACCTGCATATTCCCAAACACCGCACCATAGGTGTAAACACATGGGGAACTTTTAAAATGTACATGTTGGGAGCTGCCATAGCTGTGATTCATCAGCATGTGTTAGAGACTGACGGTGTTGTGGAGGATGATGCCGACAACCACCGCAGGCCTTGGAGAAGAAGGAGAGTGCTCAGACCAAGGGTAACCTACCAGGGGCTACATGACCTGGAGATAGTAGAGAGTTACAGGGTGGACAGGGACATCTTACAGCAAATAGTGAAACTGTGCCGGCCACGCCTGAGAACCAGAAACAACAGAGGGAACCCATCCCAGTGGACACGAAGGTATGTGTAAGCCTGTGAATACTGGCCACAGGTACCTTTCAAAGGCCAACTGGAGATATAATGGGTATCTCACAGGCATAAGCATCCAGGGTACTACACCAGTTCCTGGATGCCATGTTTCCACATGCCAATGAGCAGATATACTTCCCCAAAACTCAGGAGGAGTTGGCCAGCAATATGCGCCACTTCCACCATGTGGCACAATAGCCGGAGGTACTGGGTGTGATAGACTGCACGCACATACAAATCAAGTCACCACCCAGTGAGCAGGGTAGGCGCTACATAAACTGCAAGGGATTCCACTCCATCAACTGCCAGGTCATGTGCAATGCCCAGGGCATTATCATGGATGTGCGTGCTGGCAGACCTGGAAGCTACCATGACTCCCATATCTGGCATGCCTCACAGCTGTATCAGGTATTTGTCAGGGGGGACATCCCACATGGCCATCTCGTGGGGGATGCTGGCTATGCACTGGAGCCATGGATTATGATTCCCATCAGAAATGCACACACACCCATGCAAGAACGCCATAATGAGGCACACGCACAAACCAGAATCATCATAGAGCGTGTGTTCAGGATGCTGAAATCATGGTTCCGGTGCTTGGATACATCTAGTGGAGCCTTGCAGTACTCTCCAGGCACGTGTGCCCGCATCATCATAGTATGTGCCATGCTACATAATATGATCCTGCGGAAGCAGCTGCAGCAGGAGCAAAATGGTGAAGGCCCTCATAGCCCACTGCAATTGCCAAGGCCATTACAGGCACAGAGGGATTCAGACCATGAACACAATGTGCCAGCCCCAGTAGGCAGACGGAGGTGTGTCCAATATGCCTACGCCTTGGCAAAGAGGGAATGTATAGCACATACTCTGACAGTGTAGGTCCCTACGGACTGACACCTCTCCACCTGCACACACAGTAAAATGGATGGCACACAAACATGACCACCTGTAAATTGTAATGTATAGGTGGCCCAATGTGTGACTCCTACATAGGCAGCCCTCAAACATTGTAAACACAACAGCCAGTGGAACACGGAATGCCAACACCTGAACAGTACATGAGTCTTACAGCATATGGTGGTGCAGTGTGCCTGTCACGTTCCCCGCGATATATATATATATATATATATTTATATATATATATATATATATATATATATATATATATATATATATATATATATATATATATATATATATATATATATATAGATATATATATATGTACACATATGCATATATATAATACAGATAGAAAGGGCAATAGAGGGATATATGGTGATATAGATGGATTCAGCGATATCTGCAAATATAATAGTTCAATGACATTCATAACATCTTGGAGGTACAAATAAATAGGATACCGCCAACCATGGAATGTGTAACATACCGACATGCATAACCACGAGGCTGAAAGACCGATAGAACACAGTACCGGAACAGTACATCCGCGAGTAATAGTATGATGATATAAAGGGACACTTAGTCACCGATGCCGGTGTCGCGGTCCACGTAGGTACTGTGTTCAACTGTGTCTGTGAGTGCCGTAGTCTGTGTAAGTGTGTGTTGAGGGTGCCGTGTGCGTCTCTGTGTGACTGTAATGTGTGTGTGTGTCCGCAACATGTGTTTTTTAGTGCCAGGTTAGAGGCAGATCAGTACGGTAGGTGTGGGTATAGCTAGCCGTAGGCATACGGTTACTACCTGTCCCACAGTAGGAGGGACAGCCCCACCCTGGGCAGGTGTGTCCTGACATAAAACAGTACAAAGGGCAAATGTCCAAGATGGTAGGACATAAATATGTCCCATATATAATGTAACAGTCGTATTTAATAGTTATGCCTGCATATAAGAAACTTAAATGTTACATGCAATATGATAAGTAGCCAAAGTCACACAACAATAGGTATGTAGTGAGGATAAAAGTATGTGCTAACCTGTGTACTGACTGTGGCTACGTGTTGGCCTGTAAACACCGCTTTGTGTCCCGCACGTGTCCAACAATGACCATATGAAAATGTGGCAACCCATGGCAGACAGGCTCTTTTAACAACACAACCACAATGACTGCAAATATCTGGGACAGAAATACAAGGGATAGCTGTCACTTACACATATCCCCTGATATATTGCTGCAATTCCAGAGGTATACAAGTAGCAAGCTCACCTGCAGACGATATAGAAACCAATTAACCACGGCCCAACGTAGAATCCCGTAACATAAGTCTACTAACTGTTAGCTCTCTAATTAGGGATGGAGCCCACACACATATATAATGATTATGTAGAAATGCAAGGCTCACAAACCTGTATATGTTACGTACAATCACCGACATCCACCACACTAGAAACTAAAGCAATACAGACTGTAATAGCAGCACAAACATCCAGTCAGTCAATTACATCTGCAGAACCCTCAACATACCGTGTGTGAGACACAATTAAAGGCGTCATGCAAAATTGCAGGCGTTGTATAATGGAACAAACAGCCATGTTACACGTTTTGATTGCAATACTCCGTTATCAGACGTTGGGATGACAGGTACACCCACATGTTGAACCAAATACTCTACCTGTCACACACAATCCATGGGGGACATGAATCCAAACTATACTTGTCTCCATGCATAGTAGTTGCAGTTACACATAACAAAACACAATACAGACCGTCTCCCTGAAGGTAGGGCAAATAGGTAACGCCCAAGTGGAGAATCCAATTATACCCCACTGTCACCCCGTAATTGGCGAATGGAGTAGCTGCACAGCTGATATGCAAGTAATTAGTCACTCAGGAATACCAATTGGCGGGATGAATCCACATGTTTCAGGTATCGATGTATATAAGGATGACTTGCCAGACATTCAAACCGTATGCTCATACTGAATACCAGTTGAAACACTGTGAGAGAGCTAGAAACGAAACGCTGTAACGACAACAAGGTATGTAGAATGCTTGATATGTAAGGTTATGTATAGCATGATCTGTATTAATTAGTTTTACTGTATGTATAGCCTGGTTTGCATTAATTAAATGTGTCCGCAATGCATAAAGTGGGGAAAGGTATTTATGTAGTGATGTCTTGCTGAGCATACTAACGCTTGTAGAAACTGTGCATCCAGCAGTGGGACACAAGGTACACAGCACAGACACCACAAGGGATGCTACATGAGGGCGTTAAACAGAACAATGCCATACAACCCGCCGTCAGTGGTAGAGTATGTCCAACAAGGACATGCCATAGCAGGGGATAGTATATGTTGATATAATGTCACAGCACGCATGTGTATGGGCATATAACGTTAATGACATATGTAAGGTGGTCCCGCTGTGCAAGTATGCTTTGCATTATGGGATACTATGTGAAATATGTGTAATGTATAATATTATAGGTAGATATGACAGATATTCTACACAGCATAACAGGCATATCATGCATACCACAGGTATCGTCTATTGGTATGTACAATAACAGGATACATATGGCCTGTAGGTATGGGACATAGTAATAGCATGATAGCTAATCTAAATGGAACGGCTACCAAGTAACCATGCACAAAGGACATGTAATAGCTTCACAGGTGCAAAGTGGGGTACTATGCAGTCTGGCAAGTCCATGTGAAAGCACAACTACAGTGTTCACACTAGTGGCACCTCTCTAGGGTAGTGTCCTGTAAACAGCAGAGCCAGGTGTCACCTGAACCTCTGCACAGTACAGCCACTGCAGTGATCCCAGGCCTACATGTGTCTCCCAACCACCAAGGGAGGTATCACATGAACATTGCTACTGAGTGTCCCTGCGTGATGTACATAGGACTTATGTTCCACAGCATGGTGAGTGTCCAGTTTGGGAATGTAACCCAGAAGCACATCCCACACATTGTGGCATGTGTGCACATATCCATGAGCATGTTGCTCACAGTGGCCTCTGATTATGTCGTGTATGAGGAGTATATCCAGCAATAATGTTGTGGACATGGGCCCTGTCTGATCAGCAGAGGTCACCCCTGAGTATGTAGTATGCAAATGTGTACAGATGTGGTGTCTGTAGTGCAGCCGCATATTGAAACTGTTGGAGCTCAGTAAACGTCATGGTGTGTTAATGTTGTGGCATGTAAAGCTGTAGCTGTTGTGTAAGGTACACCC
Source organism: Protopterus annectens (assembly GCF_019279795.1). Classification (NCBI taxonomy): domain Eukaryota; kingdom Metazoa; phylum Chordata; order Ceratodontiformes; family Protopteridae; genus Protopterus; species Protopterus annectens. Next base: position 1,351,374,073 of record NC_056744.1, on the reverse strand, counting down.
TAAATGGGGTGGTGTACCCATGAATGTGTGTAGATGTCTTGAGTTCAGAGGTACAATGGGTGCCTATGTACCAGCTACACACCCAGTACAGATATTATTTATTATTAATTATATCAATTATATTAATTATACATACGACGTCGTATATTTTTAGATTTTTTATATATTCATGCTTGTATATTTATATGGATAATGTCATAATTCAAATGATTTTTAAAGAAAAGGGGCTATTATATCTGCATGTTTTTTCTTGGAAGGAATAATGTATGTTAACTGACAATACCAGTGTTTGTCCACATGAGACACTATACAGATAGGGCTTGTATAATGAAGCAAGTGGCATAGAAGTGTTGTTTATTAACTACTTGCATTTTTGCTTTTTCTTCAAAAAATTTTTATTGTATAAATACAAATATAAATGTGTTGTTAAATGTGTTGTTTTATCTGAATGTCCTATTGAATGTAATCATTACTCAGTAGGAATATTTTATTAAGTTAAGCAGGACTTTATTTTATTTCATTCAAGCCAAAGAAAATTTCATTTAGTTAACTTTGCTTGAATAAGATTGTAACACAGCAGCAATTTAGTTAATTGACAAACTAATTGATTAATGAGGTAGAGCAAGATGTATATAAGGCAAACTTGATTTTTGTAAAGTTATTCTGAAGAGGTCTCCCGGTGTGGAGATGAAAGCGCTTAATGTTTGCACTTTATATCTAAAGGAATTTGTTTGTTGGTCGTTGATGTTCGTTGTTGGAGGCTTACTTATTAAATAATAAACCCGTTTTACTTTATCACCTGCTACCTGCTTACTGTGCCTACTTTGGATAACCTTCATTGCACCAGATCTTGGCTTGATCTATTAATTTGTGGTGGTACGAGTGTTTGGTTACTAGTTGAATTTTCCATTTTTCAGTGGCGAGGAATCCGAGGCAGCTGTTTATTTCGTGGAGGACGATGGATAGTAGCAGCATGTTGAACGAGCTTTTGCGGGTAATTCAATCTCATTCCCAGCCAGGCGCTTCACAAACAGGCAGTAGTGGGGGCATACCTTGTGCACAGAGTAGCCCCAAGGACCCGAGGAGCAAATGCGATGAAAACGAAACCAGTAGTCAACGGGCACGGGACAGGCGAGGCCCTAGGGTCAACACTGGGACTGGATCTAGTGACATTGAGCTTGATTATTTACCAAACAGCATCGGGAGCCATGGCCTTGACAAGCAAAACTGGGATAAGTACAGAGATATTGATTTTAACATATGGCTGGACAAATCTTTTGGTGGTTCGAGGGAGAAGGAAACTACAAGAAGCAAGGAGCCAAACAATGTTTATTCATACAAGGACAAATGTAAAGTTTTTAAAAAATTTATTTCTAAATACAAAGCCCTATCTGTAGAGAACTGGTATTTTGAGAAGTGTATTAAGGATCATATTGTTCCTAAGGGGCTTAGGTTAAACAAGTTCCCTAATAACATTAATTATGACAATGATTTTTTTAAAGAAATATGTGGTGCTTTTAATGAGTGTGGTTTGTCAGTTTTAAAGATCATGATAAAACACAATTCCAAGGTTATGCGGGACACTAAACATGAGACAGATAAAATAAATGGGGAAATTATGAATGATTTGTTGTTTTCTGTGGATGAGCACAAACAAACATATTACAGGGTACTGCATGACACTGATATTTACACTAATAGCAATATCAGTAGGAAACTAAAAAAACTTGAAAGAGATATTGCTGAGTACAATGCAGGGACAGCCTATTTTATGGGTGAAAACAGTAAAGGGCCAAAATACAATGGTGGTTATCACAACCCACAGGCACCCAGGGCTAATAGAAGAGTGGACCGTCCTAGAGCATTCCAGAATGATAGGAAATGGCATGATGGGCAGGACAGGAACTACAATAGGTATGAATGGAATGGGGGGGGGTACCAAAACATGCAGTTTAACCAAGAATATCCCAGGTTGGTTAGGAATGAAGATGCAGATTTACTGCAAGACCAGGGTGCTGTTGATGAGGTTAGGAGATCTGAAAGGATCAGGAATAGGCAACAGCAACCTTATTCTATGGCGACAGCAGCGAATACCAATTCCAACCACGTGGGTAGGTATGAGGGGCAAGAGGATTTTTAAACAGCTTAGACCATGACAAAGCTCATAGTAATACGGAATGTAGTGAGACATCTAGGCAGATTATATATAGGCACAACAATTTTAACATTTTTAACTATACTGACTTGGTGATTGATCAAAACTATTTTAATTTATTTACAAAAGGTTTTTTGTTTGTCCCTATGAGGAAACCAAGTATAGATAAGTTAATTTTAGATGTTAAAATGTTTACTAGGAAATTAAATCTCATGCACATACATAGTGGGGATACAACCATGAATGAGACAGTTTTTAAAAGGCATAGTGTTTGAAACCCACCATTACACTTTGAGATAGCTAATTTTGAAAGTTATGTTATGAGCAGGATTAGGTTGGATTACAAGGTCAATGAAGGGGTGACATGTAACTTGAACAAAAAGGAAGAAAAAGTACTGTATGATTTAAGTAATAATAAAAGTGTTCAAGTGATGAAACCTGACAAGGGAGGGGTGTTGTGATTATGGAGACCTGGGAATACATCAGGAAGATGAAGGAGATTTTAGATAAGGACCAAAACTACAGTATCGTGACCAGAAATGAAATCAACATTTTTTATCAGAAAATAGATTTAATTCTAGAGGACAATCTCTTTACTGGGTTGATGGATTTGGCACTATATAAATACTTGAAAGTGGTCAAACCAGTTGTTCCAGGGATCTTTGGAATCCCCAAGACACACAAATCTGTACAGGATCCCCCCCTGAGACCTATAGTGGCTTCACAGGGCTCAAAGACTCAGCCCATGGCCATTTATGTGGATGCTATGACTAAGAATATTTACTCAAGATGGAATCACATTTTAAAGGACTCCTGGGACTTTTTAAGTAAAATCAACGAGATGCATTTTAATGAAGGAATGTTTTTTGTAACAATAGACGTAAAAGAACTATTTACAGTTATACCCCAAAAAACTGGATTAGAATGGTTTGAAAACACCTTAGTGGAGATGGATTGGCTCACACCTGGTGAATTTAGGAATGTTTTGGTTAGCATGGAATTGGTGCTTAAATATAACTTTATATATTTTGAAGGGGATTACTATCACCAGAAAGAAGGAGTGGCCATGGGATCGGCCTGCGCACCCGTATATGCAAACATTATTATGTTACACTGGGAAAGGGAATATGTTTTTAAAAGTGAATATAATCAATATATTTCTCAATATTTTAGGTTCCTGGATGATATATTTATTTTTTGGAAAGGAACCAGGGAGAAAATTGAGGAGTTTATAAGTTATATTAATGTTACAACATCCTTTTTGAGGATTACACATGAGATAGAAACAGAGGTAATGCACTTTCTTGATGTTAAGCTTACTAAGGACAGGATGAACAAGAAATACAAATCCAGCATTTACAGAAAAGAACACTTTTCGAATTCCTACCTGCACTACAATAGTGACCATCCCAAACAACTTAAGAAGAATATTGTCAAAGGTCAGATGATTAGGATGGCCAGAATGATATCGGATGAGGAAGAATTTTTAAAAGAAATTATTCATTTAGAAAAACTCTTTAAAGGAGAGGGGGTACCCTAGTAATCTTATCAACTCGGTCAAGGGAACTGTGGTATCGGGTAGGGGAACTAGATATTACCCCCTACTAAATGGGGAGAGTCAAGAAGCTGTAGCAACCATCGGTTGTATTGAACAGAGCTTGAAAGGTGTAGAAGGAAGACAGGAGGAGGTGGGGTTAACACCCTACTTGACTACCACATACTATTATGGAACCTCTCAGTTAAACAGGGGGATACATGAAACCTGGAATATGTTTAAAAACATAGCTACAAAAACTGATGTTTTTAAAAATAAACTGAGGTTCAGTTACAGGAGAAATCACAATATTAAGAATATTTTGGAAAGGAAAGGAAATACTATGACAGGTACCAACAGGAAGCAAGGAACATATAAATGTGGAAGGTGTGCTCAATGTTCATATATATACAACATGAAAGAGGTTATGATTGCAAGTATACCTCAAAAATTGGTGGCTGGAAGCTATAGTAGTTGTTACACCAGGGGCCTAGTGTATTTAGTAATCTGTACAGCATGTGAGAGTTTATACATTGGCAAGACGGAGAGGTTGTTGCGGAACAGAATTTATGAGCACACCTGTGATATAAACAGACACAATGAGAACAACACATTATACAGACATGCCATTAAATGTGACAAGGCCGATTTCAAGTTTGGGGTTTTGGAGGTGGTACCATATCCGGATAGAGGGGGTGATTGGGAAGCTAAGATTCAATATAGGGAAATGATATGGCAACTCAGGCTACAATAGGTATACTGTGGTAAGGGCCTGAATGATCACATTTCCATCGCCCCAGCATTGAAGTTTTTAGCCTCAGATCCCAAACTGGCTAAGGGTGTACAAAAACAATAGATGTTCAGCATCTATCTACAGTTTTATTTGATATTGTACTGCAGGAAACAAAACCTTCTTGTGTTTAAAGTTGAAAAATGAGAGTGTTTTAGTAAGTACTATATAAAAAAGCTTTCTTACTTAGAAAATATCCAACATTTGACTCAGTATTTATCTTAATGTTTATTTATTCATGTATTTCATTATTTAATTATATATTTATTATACATTATATATTTATATACAAACATATATACACTCACACCACTCATTATGTATTTACAAGTATTTTAAGTATTTTAATATTAATAATTTATACATTTATATATATATATTTATATATTTATAAAGTTTTTATTATTAATTATATCAATTATATTAATTATACATACGACGTCGTATATTTTTAGATTTTTTATATATTCATGCTTGTATATTTATATGGATAATGTCATAATTCAAATGATTTTTTAAAGAAAAGGGGCTATTATATCTGCATGTTTTTTCTTGGAAGGAATAATGTATGTTAACTGACAATACCAGTGTTTGTCCACATGAGACACTATACAGATAGGGCTTGTATAATGAAGCAAGTGGCATAGAAGTGTTGTTTATTAACTACTTGCATTTTTGCTTTTCTTCAAAAAATTTTTATTGTATAAATACAAATATAAATGTGTTGTTTTATGTGAATGTCCTATTGAATGTAATCATTACTCAGTAGGAATATTTTATTAAGTTAAGCAGGACTTTATTTTATTTCATTCAAGCCAAAGAAAATTTCATTTAGTTAACTTTGCTTGAATAAGATTGTAACACAGCAGCAATTTAGTTAATTGACAAACTAATTGATTAATGAGGTAGAGCAAGATGTATATAAGGCAAACTTGATTTTTGTAAAGTTATTCTGAAGAGGTCTCCCAGTGTGGAGACGAAAGCGCTTAATGTTTGCACTTTATATCTAAAGGAATTTGTTTGTTGGTCGTTGATGTTCGTTGTTGGAGGCTTACTTATTAAATAATAAACCCGTTTTACTTTATCAACTGCTACCTGCTTACTGTGCCTACTTTGGATAACCTTCATTGCACCGGATCTTGGCTTGATCTATTAATATCCAGCAATAATGTTGTGGACATGGGCCCTGTCTGATCAGCAGAGGTCACCCCTGAGTATGTAGTATGCAAATGTGTACAGATGTGGTGTCTGTAGTGCAGCCGCATATTGGAACTGTTGGAGCTCAGTAAACGTCATGGTGTGTTAATGTTGTGGCATGTAAAGCTGTAGATGTTGTGTAAGGTACACCCTAAATGGGGTGGTGTACCCATGAATGTGTGTAGATGTCTTGAGTTCAGAGGTACAATGGGTGCCTATGTACCAGCTACACACCCAGTACAGATAGGTGTGGCCACGTAGAAGGATATCCATGCCACAGTGGCAATACGGTAACCACAGGAGTGGGTGTGACATATGTGTGTACTGCAAACATGTACAATGTGATATGTATGTAGGGGACTACCAGCCATGTGATAGTCAGTGGGTGAATGGTGTAATGCAAAGTTGATGTGCATGCACCTTGTGTCATGCAGCTTGATGCCATGATAGTCATATTATGTATCTGTCACAGCGACACCCATATGGTTGGAGTCAGTATCAGCTGGTGGAGAAATCATGGCATTTGGTATGTAGGGGTTTGAAAGCTAGGCAGGGAAAGTCCCCTGTGCTAGCCTGTTCTGCAGGGAAGCATATACTGAACATGAGGGGCCCTATGACTGAGGACCATGGTATGCCAAATGTACCTGGCATGTAGTAGGTACTATGGTATGCTGGCCTCACTGTGTGTCCTGTCCATGAGCCACATAGCATAACATCCTGAGACACAGGGTATGATGTGCAGGTGGATGTGTATGTTGTCAATACCAGAATGGGGAATGGTGCTGAAAGGCAATGAGAGGACAATGTAGGATGTGTGGACTCCAGTACCATCAGCAACTGCCCTGGTAACTGTATGAAAGGAGTCCACCATGTGTAGGGGCCATGCTCTGGCCTTAACAAGCCCAACCCAGGTGGCAGCAAAGGACGGGAGCCCAACAATGTCTCTGTGAATGATGTCCTTGATGATGTGCCCCATAGCCATGCAGAACAGTCCAGTCAGGTGTGTAGGTCTATAGTCCCACTCGTGCAATGTGGTGCCACCTGTGTGTAGTGTGATAAATGCTGCTGTGTGCCATTCAGGGGCTACAATGTCTGAAACAAGGCTATTACTGAATATGGTGGCCTAGTGGGGAGACATGTAATTCAGAGGTTGGTGGACATCACAGCCTGGGATGTTGGAAGGTGACATGGAGCCAGTGTCCCAGGACATATAGAGTGTAGGTCAGTACTGTGTAGGTGTGACCACAGGGACACCACAATGTTCATGTATGGATTGCGGCCCTGTAGTGAGTGAGAGGGTGTAATGTCAGCATTGAATCCATCCTCCAGCATGTTGCCAACAACACCTTGGTCTGCAATGTTCCTGAGTGACTGTTGTATGTGACATCAGATGTGGGTGTTGCCATCGAATACTGACATACCACCATAATGCCTGGTGGTACACCCCAGAATGTGTGGCAGTCATGTTTACGTAGCTAGTCTTGGAATATGTGATGAGGGACCCTGTGGCCCCACCACGGCTGACCAGTGAGCCACCCCACACAAGCGAATGTACACCACTGTGCACAGCCTACACCTGTTGTTGTACATCATATGTCCATGGAACATGACCACCAGAGTGGTGTCTGTTATCTGATGTGTACCATCATGGCTCTGTGTGGAATAGCATGATCCATGCAGTTGTGTACATGCTAATGAAGTGCACTGGGGTATGTGTCAGCATTTGTATGTGCATTGTCCATCTGCACGGGTGTCATGATGTTAACAACCACTGTCAGCAGACGTCTGTAGTAGGTGTTGTAGTACACATGTACTGTGTATGCTGTGATGGGTGTGTTGCCGGGATGTGGCTAACAAGGTCGATTAGCATATGTTCGGAATCCACCAATGAGGGGATAACCCCAGGTGTGTAACACCAGTCACATGGTGGTAGTGTTCATGCCAAGGATAATGTAGGTCTTGGAGGTGGTGTGTATGGGTTGATCCAGCAGAGCGGAGGGTATGACTCATGGATGTGTCGGTATATGAGTGGCTAAACCAGTGAAGTGTGGAGTAGTGTCAGTCACACATCAGTAGTAGCTGTCTGAGGCCCACTGTCCACTATACCAACATAGAAGGTATGTTACCCGTGGGGTATGATGTTGACTCTGTCGCTTGTTACAATGTGTATAGCGGTCCCGGACACAGTTAGTTGCACGTGGAGCACCTCTGATGCATTGTGCTAAGAAACTTGCCAGGATGTGTGCAAAACATAGTGGGATATGGGAACCCCTCAGCTGTGGGTGTGCCAGTCCAGGTATGTGCCTGAAAGATATGGTCTGTCCATAACCTGTCATTGCAGGTGTGCTCTGCAGAGCCTAGAGGCAGGTCCCAGTCACTTCAGAGATGTTTGAGTGGTGCATTATAAGGTGTGCCTTGCCTGCGTGCATCACAGAGGAAGATGCAAGCATTGTGTCACATGACCCCATGTCGTGCCTGCCAGTTACCGCCCTGCCGGTGACAGTTATTGGAAACTGTGCAAGATAGGCAGTATAGAAGCAGCAAGAGCCTTACATGTGAGCTGTACTCCCAGGGCTGACAGGTGCAAGTCATCTGTGCCACAGCATTGTGTTTGACCAGGACAGTCATAGCGGACAGATACCACATGCCTGTGGAATGACAATAGGAGCATAGGCAACTGTTGAAGTGACACAGTCGGTCATTGTACAGTGGTATCGTGTCCGGATGAATGCAAAATGCTCCCCAGGGCTAGGCCCACACCCTCAGGGCTATAAGACTGGTGAGCTATTGCATGTCCCTGCACACGTAGTCTGTGAAGTGGCATCACAGGGCAGTCACACTAACATGGAGAATGACAGTCATATCATACCTGGTGAGGTGTGGCATGGGTGCATAGGTTATGTTGCAGAAGCAGTTACCCGACAGCAAGATGTAAGCTAACACCTTGTGTAGCCTGCTGTGTGGAACTGCAGTGTGACTCCCTACAGAGTCAGCTATGACTGGTGTGTTGTGAATGTTATAACTCACTATTGGCTGTATGTGATGGGCACACATGAGTCTGTGGGCTATAAGCTGGTGATGTTGTCTTCCATGATAGGGGCTACCTCTGCTGACTACAGTGAGTATGGAGACGTACTGCACAAGTTGTCCTCGTAGGTGTGGCCAGTGATGTAGATCATGTGAGACTATGTGATGGATGGGGTGTGTTGCGAATGTTACACATCCCCAAATGACTGTCAGGTGCAGTTAGGGTTGGTGACAGCATTAACCCCAGCCATAGCTGTCAACCTCCTGTCCCCAAACTGAGGAACATTAGCCCTCATACTGTGTGACAAATGGGCAAAACATGGAACATTTACAACTGGCTTACTAACAGCGTCAACTAGGAAGGGCATATGATGGCTAAAATAGGCTGGTCTTACGTATAAAAAAGATATTCCAATGAATTAATATGATTCCCATCTATTTAGCCATGGCTAGCAGGTAAACTATTTACAACAATGAATGTGTGACAGACCCTTTCAATGTGGAACCTTGAGGGACATGCACATTTTAGAACCCCAAATGAGGTACGTTCCTCGTAATGAGGTACACCTGAGAGCTATGCCCCCAACACTGCTGCAGAAGTGCATCCCCCACAGGCTGTAGTGCCGTATGTTGGGAGGTGAGCATTGAATGTGTACATGAGGCAATTGCTCTATTGCCACATGTATGACATATCCCTCATATAGACATGCAGTAGCACTGGTACGTGACAGTTGGGCATGCCTGTATATACAACCATGTCCCACAGGATATGTGTGTTACGTGTGTACAACAGCTGTCATACCTTAAGCAAGCTGGGAAGTGTAGGACAGCCAGTGTACCTGTGGGAAATGGTGTGGAATGGGTGCTATAGTAATCAGTAGCTCATGACATGCTCACAAGTTCTGAACAAGTGCCTAGCATGACCATACAATACAGATAGGATGTTGAATAATATCAACCCACAAGTGGTGATGACAGTCATTTAGGGTGGCACCGCACTATAACCCTGCTGAGTATGGTGTGCATGTCCATGAACCATTAGCACTGTAGATGTTAGCAGTACAGATGTACAAGACAGCATGGATATTTGATTACAAATATCTTTGCATGCCACAGGAGTGTTCCACCAGTGGCCTGTTGACAGGCTCACAACTACAAAAGGTGCAAGAGTGACATGTGCACAGCACACCAGTGCCAGCTACAGTAGAACAGGGTTAATGTGTTGTACCCCACCCTCATTGTAGCCCATACCACACAGACAAATGTTAGGCATCTGTGTATGTAAGGCTGTGAATGGCCATGACCTATCAGTATAGCTGTGTCAGTGTTGTGAACAACATACAGAATGGGCTGTGTGGGTGAGGTGTGTGACATATGTGCAGTCTGATGGATGATACCAGCAGTGTCACCGCTAGGTGAACATCCCTGTACCCATAAACTACTACCTAGGCTGTAGTCAACATTATGGACACTGTGTAAGGGATGGTGCTGTGCAGTGCACCCACTGACATGGTGACACCTCCACGCCCCTTAGGTAGTCATATGAGGTACCCATGTCATGTCAGGGTGCCATCCATGAGCACGGAGATCACTGGACAGGCATATACTGCACTGTGGTGACCAATATTGGATCATATACCACCTGAAAGGGGTAATGGCTATGCATGGATGTGCGATACCAGCCTTCACAATCCACACCTCCACTATGCTGCATGCTGTATACCTTGCAGAAGGACATTTGCTACACCATGATGATGGACATGCTACATGTCCATATCCTGATCTATATGACATATGTCATGGACAGCCACCATCCTAATACTAGGATCGCCACCGGCTGAACAGATCCCTGTGCCATATATGTGACATACTCCCGCCATACCATGCAACCCTTTCCATCAAAGCTGCACATGTCATCCCAGTCATACATGGTGTGATGGCCGCATGGTAGATGTACTATCAACTGACTGGATCAGTAATGTGGCACTGATGCACCTTGTGGTGGCACAATGACTGTCTGTTACAGCTTGGAAACCATGCCCGCACATGCTATGGTTGATAATCATCCCTGTGAATGTCGTCTGACTAGCCATTGTCCCATGTCTATCACATGTGCAATACAGGCGATCCGTGGCAGGATGCTGAACTTTTGTACAGTGCTGTGTAGATGTATATGGCAAAACACATGCATGTACAGGTGTCCATGCGTATGTGTGAATTGTCACTGCTCAAGTCCATTACGGCTGTGTCTGTGTTGATATGTGACATATACACAGCATCCAGGTCAACAGTAGTACCGTGGACATATCGAGGCATTTGCAGATAGGTAAGAACACAAGTGCAGGCAAATAGACATGCCCACAGCAAGACAGCATTTACATGGAGTATGAACACTGTAATGAGGTGACACACATATATGGTGATGATATCCAATGCATAATGGGTGTGACATGTGTGACACAAACACGTCAGTCATGTCAGTGTCATGATGCTTTGCAAAGATAACTGTGCAGATGTAGTAGATGTCATAGAAATGTATGTACAGCAGTATCTCTGTACATCTCTGAAACTGTGACCTGTCACCATCATTATGTCTTACAGATAATGCCCTGTACACGCCTCCCAGCATACACCCGCCAGGAGGATGATGTCCTCATCCCACAGCTCCATGACAACTATGACTTGTTGTTCAGCCATGTGCCACATCATGCCCAGCAGCGGGATGACCTGTGGCAGGATCTACGCAGGAGGGTGAATGATGTGGGTGGCCATAACCGCACCTACCAGCAGGTGCGCAGACACTGCATGGACCTGATACGACATGCAAAACAGTGTGCCACTGCAATCACCAGGGAACAAGGTGGAACAGGTGGTGGGCCACCAACCCAGCCCCCACTCACACACACCGAGGAGCTACTGGCCAGTCTGGGGACACCCAGGGAACAGCATCCAGAAACACTAGCTGCCATCGTGGAGGTGGGTGTCTCCCAACCAATGAGCCTGGAGTTGCCTGGTAAGTCAGTACTGCACATATGGCTATTATATCCCATGTAGTTGCATGTGTCACTGTACATTATGTAAAGTAACAACATATGCAAGGTATGTGGACACACATGCTGCATACTACAGTATGCTACGTTGTGTATGCACACATGTGCATACTATATGCTATTACACAGGTGAATGTGTTCACATGCACAGTGCAACCTGTGGCTGTCATACAGTCATGGATAATGTTCATACTGGTGTGTCACCCCTATACAGGTACCTCTGGCGTGCCGCACAGACATGGGTCCATTGCAGATGAGACTGTCATCAGTATCAGGCATGTTACAGTGTAGATCTATTTGCCATGTGGCCAGTTAACACTTGCACACCTGATGTTTGTTCCAGTCATGATATGCAGGTCGCACCACACTTCATTCACACACACCACCCATGTGCAATATATACAAATGTAATGATACACTGACTTGAAACCACAGTACTTGTCATTGCAACATGTGTGGTCAGCTGTGCATACAACGGTGGAGGTGTTCTACAATGGAGGCATATGTAGTATGCATTGGAACAACATGTGTGGTACGCACACAGTACCACACAATGAGCTGTGATATGAGCAGCCCACAGGTGTCACCATTGTGTCATATGCCCCTGCATTGGGTGCACACATTGTGATGTGCCACCTGACATGTCCCAGACATGTAGTGTTCTGTCTGCAATATTGTCACACTATCACATGACCTATACCCCACATACCAAACATACAACCCGTTGTCTGCATAGCCCTGTGGATTGTGACATATCTGACATCTATGGGTGTATGTCATATGGGACAACACAGACATGTGGAAAAGATGCCCATCACACACAATTGGCCAACACATGTGCACACATGGCCATGGGGATGGCCAGAGCCATGTAGCCACACAGTACTTGGGATGTGTATACACCCTGTTGCACATTGTCCACACATGGTCCAATTATAGCCTTAGTTGACCGATTATACAGTTGATGTGGTACACTGGACAACCTAAAAGCCTGTGCACAGCTACTGGAGGTGTCACTGAAGTCTACCATATACGATCTGTTGAACATCACGACTGTGTTGCAGTTATGGCTATGCAATATGTACATATTATGCATTCTACAGAAACATAGATGCCTCATGTTGCCATGCAATGGCACAGTGTCTGTACTTCACACTGTATAGCAATGTAGACGGCTCACACTACCCTCCCATGCTCATGCACATTTGCTAAACATGCATTCTATCTGTAGGGCATACACACAACACTGCAATGTGAAGCCCATTATGATGCTGTACATGTGTCAGGACACCATTGTGTCAAACATGTATGCATGTTAATGCACATGTCAGCAGATTACATGTCAAGGTCACGTCAGCCATGTGTACTGTTATCCTGTTCTGGGCCACATGGTGTATCACGGGGATGCATGCATACTACCATGATTGTGTGAACTGCATGGCTACTGATATGACACCTGCTTGCTGTAGTGTGCACCCCAGGGAGGTATGCTTACTAACACTATTAATGTCTGAGCTGCATGCCCTCTGCTGTATCGCAGGCATGCTGCATGCCATCTGAAATATCACATGCATGGTGTGTCTGTGTGTATCTGTGTTTGTGTGTGTGTGTCTGTTTTTGTATGTGTGTGTCTGTGTTTGTGTGTGTGTGTCTGTGTGTGTGTGTGTGTGTGTGTCTGTGTGTGTGTCTGTGTCTATTGTACTTTACAGTATTTCTTTGCATTCACAGGTGATGTAGGTGCGTTACCCTCCTGCGGTCCATCTGATGTTAGTGTCCCCACAGATACTAGCGGTAATGAACACATGCATGACGTACAGGCAGGGTTGTCAGGGGCTGAATCTGTGCCAATGGTTACCATCCCAGCTATGTCCCCCTCTTCTCCGCACACAGTTCAGCTGCCAACACATACCGCATCACCAGTGGCCATAGAGGAAGGACAGTCAGCGTCTGTTAGCGTGGAACAGGAACGTGTGGTGGCTACAGAAGGTGTGTCTTCACACCATGATGTCAGTGTAATGACTGCAGATGTGCCACACAGGCATGTGGCTGGTGCTGCTCATAGGAGGACCTCTGGCAGACATGCACCTGCAGGACACAGCACAGCAGCTGGTATCACCAGACACATGTTCCAGACTGTAATGGCAGCACAGGCACGTGCTGAATGGCAGAACAGAGAAGGGCAGAGGCTGCAGAGGGCTGCTATCCATACCCTAAATGACAACATCCAGGCATTGGCAAATGCTCAACAGCAGATTGCTAATGTTCTGGATAGGCGATTAGGTGAAATGGTTGGAATCCTTGACCGAGGCATCGCAATCCGTGAGTGGGAGCTGTCTTTGCTGGAACACCTGGTAGGAGTGAGGCATAGGCCACGTGGATGTAGGACAGCAACACCACCTAGTGTAGGTTGACGTGAGCGTGTCACCTCACATGCCCGCTCCCATAGTGCCAGTAGCAGTAGCAGTGCAGCTGGTGCTGCACTGTCAACACCAGGACACAGCAGGCCACGTGGACGTTGCCCTGGACGGTCTCAGTGGGAACACGGTTTCAGCGGACATGTGTCATCGGACAGTAGCCACTTTGTACCTTCACCTGGTAGTGCCCATGCAACCCCAGGCAGGCACAGGTCACGTGGCCGTGGACGGACACAATGAGCTGTACAACCTGCTCTGTACAATCTGGGGCTGTCAATTATACCCCATGTAGGCCTCACAAATGGCAGAACTGTGTACACACATACACGCACACAGCAAACACAACTGTAGGGCTCCACAACATCTACATGCATTCTGCACAGACATGTCCAGTCAACTCACCGGCCCTTACACACACAGATGATGTTATCCATTGGTGCAGCCTATGCCCCTGGCAAACATATCACCCTGTGCATATGATGAAGCCTGTGCCACATCCCTGTCATCCACACCATCTGTGCAGGGTTATGCACAAATATTGTGATGCACAGGGTGAACAGCATAGTGAGAGGTGTATGTAATATTACCTGTGTATGCATATTGAGGGATGTGTATGTTGCAGTGTTTGCGTGTGAATACTGAGAGAAGTGTATGTGACATAGGTTGTACTGTCGACATGCACCAGTAATACCATGTAGTGCAGGTGCAGCATGCATTGTGATGTGTTCACAGTATGTGTCTCAGTTACATCTGTAGTACCATGTTGGTTGTGATACCCTGGTTCCCTCCTATGATGTACTTGTATGTGCCTACAGGTAGCAGTGTTTGCAGTCCCCCACGTGTAACTGTGGATTACTCACAGGCACGTCTGGCAATATCAGAATGCTACATGTACCCTCAACCTGACTGTTGGACACACCAACATGACACAGATGTCCGCACATATACTGCGCCTGACGCATGTGGTCGGTGCCACAGGCTACACTGGACAAATTACATAGCAGGACACATTACAGGTATGGTGACATGGTGCAGGGGTTGTACACAGCGGCCTGTCCAATGATGATGTGAGGTGTCACTTGGTAGCTGGAGGCCACACTGTGCCACAGTAGGACCCTGTAATAGTACGGGAACATGGCCACATTCACGGGGTGTACACCATTATAACGCACACCCCATAGTGTGCAGGTGGGGACCCTTGCCTGTATGGTCATCACCCTCACAGTACTATGCACCCACACGACATGTCACAGAGAAGGGACATGCACAGGTAGCCAGTATGGCTGGGACCTATGGCATCAACAGGGTTGTGCAATGCATCACCATTACGGGTTAGTCACCATGTGGGGTTAGTGATAATTTCCCACTGTATATTAGCATACACCCTCACACCAAGCACCAGACATACATACAGACACACACACACTGTGGTGACCACACATGTGTATACGGACAGCCGATGTATGTGATGTACCTCACCGGCCGACGTCATGCTTCCCACACTGATGCATGTACAGATCTCTACAATGGTGCACAGGGATGTGTAGCAACTGGGATATATTCCCCACGATATGTGGCATCCCAGGTCACACATTCAGACACACATGGCAGTACTGGGAATGATACACCTGCCATATGATGACACGTTTGATAGACATGCAGCGGTATTGATTGCATTATGTGTACCAACGCTATATCTGGCAAATGTGCTGCTATATGCACACGGGAGGTTGGAGGTGTTACAGGTGCCATGTGAGATATAGTTGTTAACACCTGACCGCTGTGTATGCATTATGTCAGCACCGTCACGTAACAGCGACATAGTGTACTGTTTGCACATGGCATGATAGGATGGTGTGTGACACAACTGTGAGCCACCCCCTGCACACATACATCTAGATAGGTGGTTCACCACGTTATGTACACATATCCCTCCATACGTGCTGTTTGTATGTCACCGTATACAGGTGTCAATGATGGGTCTGCATTGCGTCTGCATGTCGTAGGTAGGTGCAACTATGTTACGGACATCGGCCACTGCACATGCATGGTTGCTGCATGCACAGTACAGATGTCACATGGGTATCCTGTTGCCATGTTTGTATGCATTGCTATTGTTGGACATGTGTGTTGACATACATAACACATGGACTGCGGTATGATATTATGGGTGTCACAGGCGACCAGTACAAGGGTATGTGTCCCGGTCAACACTGCTACCCCCTGTAGTGTGAGCATTCAACAGACATGGGCCCACCTTTCATTCGCATGTGTAGCATTTATTAGGCCAGTGTTATGCACGAGGTACATCAAAGGCTATGTATGTATGTGTTGTGTGTGCAGTCCATGCACACATCCACACAATCACATGTATGACATACCCAGACGTGTGTTCATTGGTGTGCAGCAACAGTCAAGTGTCACAGCTGTGTAAGGGCCATGGTATGTCTTGAGCTGACCTGTTCATGTATACTGGTATCATTGCAATGCATAACACCTGTTGGATCCCTGTTGGTACATGTGTACTCTGCACAGCTGGTGTACACCACTGTACAGCCCAGTGGTCATGTGTCACTGGGACCGTAAGGCTGTGTAGTGCTGCACCGATGACATGGTGCTGACTTGACAGCTACAGTGTACACTGCAGTGTGTACATGTGTGACCTGCACCTGTGACAGCTGTGATGGCAGCTGTGTGTGTACAGGTCACTGCATGTGCCCTTCTGTGTGTGCGTGAGGACAGTTATACCTTACTGTGCCCTTCTGTGTGTACACTCCATCTGCATGCAAGATGGCCCTTTGCAACAGCTAAGTGTGTGAGCATGCCCAGTACGCCATTGTGTAGATGGACACACAGTACATTCCACACTGTGCCCTTCCGTGATTAGAGTCCGTGTACATGCAAGTTGGCCCTTTGCAACTGCTAAGTGTGTGAGCATGCCCAGTGCGCCATTGTGTAGATGGACACACAGTACATTCCACACTGCGCCCTTCCGTGATTAGAGTCCATGTGCATGCAAGATGGCCCTTTGCAACTGCTAAGTGTGTGAGCATGCCCAGTATGCCGTTGTGTAGATGGACACACAGTACATTCCACACTGCACCCTTCCGTGATTAGACTCCATGTGCATGCAAGATGGCCCTTTGCAACTTCTAAGTGTGTAAGCATGCCCGGTACTCCGTTGTGTAGATGAACACGCAGTACATTCCACACTGCGCCCTTCCATGATTAGACTCCGTGTGCATGCATGCAAGATAGCCCTTTGCAACTGCTAAGTGTGTGAGCATGCCCAGTATGCCGTTGTGTAGATGGACACACAGTACATTCCAAACAGACGTGTGATACTAAACGTGTGGGCATGGCCATTGACATCCTGTATAGCCATGGTGGTCATCCAGGCAACAGATGTCCAATTTAAATGTCACGATGGATGCCTACATTGATCACACTGGTTGCTTTCTCGAAGGGTATACTGTCTGTGGCGCATCCCATATCTATTTAGTGTTGTAGTGCTCCGTAGATATTTAGTTGGCCCGATGACAGCACTGCTGTGTTTGTGTATGTCTACCTTGGGACAGTAATATGCTTTCAGACCACTCACTCTCTAAACATTCCCTATCAGCATCTTTGCCTTTGCGGATGATTTCACCCACCTAGAAGTATGCCTCTGGGAGTGCTGTGTTCAGTAATCTCGGTAGCGCGTTCTGTAAATGCATAATGCTGTAGTGTGTTAGAGTAGGTAGGTGTATGTTCAACTCTCGGCCCTTCCAAGTGTGTGTGTGTGTGTGTTTCCAGCTGCTTGGGGACACAGTAATGCTTTTAGATGCCTCACAACACATACATTCCCTATCGGCGTCTTTGCCTTTGCAGAAGATGTCACCCATTTAGAAGTATGACTCTGGGAGTTCTGTGTTCAGTAATCTCGGTAGCGCATTCTGTAAATGTGTAATGCTGTAGTGTGTTAGAGTAGGTAGGTGTATGTTCAACTACTGGTCTTTCCAAATGTGTGTGTGTGTGTGTGTGTGTGTGTGTGTGTGTGTGTGTGTGTGTGTGTGTGTGTGTGTGTGTGTGTTTCCAGCTGCCTGGGGACACAGTAATGCTTTTAGATGCCTCACAACACATACATTCCCTATCGGCGTCTTTGCCTTTGCGGATGATGTCACCCACCTAGAAGTATGCCTCTGGGAGTGCTGTGTTCAGTAATCTCGGTAGCGCCTTCTGTAAATGCGTAATGCTGTAGTGTGTTAGAGTAGGTAGGTGCATGTCCACCTCCCGGCCCTTCCAAGTGTGTGTGTGTTTCCAGCTGCCTGGGGATACAGTAATGCTTTTAGATGCCTCACAACACATACATTCCCTATCGGCGTCTTTGCCTTTGCGGATGATGTCACCCACCTAGAAGTATGCCTCTGGGAGTGCTGTGTTCAGTAATCTCGGTAGCGCGTTCTGTAAATGCGTAATGCTGTAGTGTGTTAGAGTAGGTCGGTGTATGTTCAACTCCCGGCCCTTCCAAGTGTGTGTGTGTGTGTGTGTGTGTGTGTGTGTGTGTGTGTGTGTGTGTTTCCAGCCACCTGGGGACACAGTAATGCTTTTAGATGCCTCACAACACATACATTCCCTATCAGCGTCTTTGCCTTTGCGGATGATGTCACCCACCTAGAAGTATGCCTCTGGGAGTGCTGTGTTCAGTAATCTTGGTAGCACGTTCTGTAAATGCGTACTGCTGTAGTGTGTTAGAGTAGGTAGGTGTATGTTCAACTCCCAGCCCTTCCAAGTGTGTGTGTGTGTGTGTGTGTGTGTGTGTGTGTTTGTGTGTGTATTTCCAGCTGCCTGGGGACACAGTAATGCTTTTAGATGCCTCACAACACATACATTCCATATCAGCGTCTTTGCCTTTGCGGATGATGTCACCCACTTAGAAGTATGCCTCTGGGAGTGCTGTGTTCAGTAATCTCGGTAGCGCATTCTGTAACTGTGTACTGCTGTAATGTGTTAAAGTAGGTAGGTGTATGTTCAACTCCCAGCCCTTCCAAATGTGTGTGTGTGTGTGTGTGTCTGTGTGTGTGTTTTCAGCTGCCTGGGGACACAGTAATGTTTTTAGATGCCTCACAACACATACATTCCCTATCAGCGTCTTTGCCTTTGTGGATGATGTCATCCACCTAGAAGTATGCCTCTGGGAGTGCTGTGTTCAGTAATCTCGGTAGCGTGTTCTGTAAATGCATACTGCTGTAGTGTGTTAAAGTAGTTAAGTGTGTGTGTGTGTGTGTGTGTGTGTGTGTGTGTGTGTGTGTGTGTGTGTGTGTATATATCTTTGTAATATGTATGTGGATATTAGCACTATTGAATGTGCTGCATTGTCTGTACATGTTCACCTTGGTTGTATCTGAATGTGCTATGGCTCTGTGATAGTGCACATACTGTGTGCTGTAGTGATCCTGGGTTATAGTTGTGTAGTGACCAGTTATTTTGTTGCTGGGTATTACCAGGGACATTGAAAACAATGATAGTACAGCACCTTTAAATGGTCATGTGCACATCTCAGCAGCAGTCAGCAGTGGTTATTACTTTGGAGGATGACTATGGCTCATATACCTATGTATTACATGGCAATACTATGCAAATCAGGTTAACATTACTGACACCCGTTTATCCACAGGTTGTGATACAGATCCCATGTATGTATGTGTATACATTGCCAGGTGCAGGACTGGACTATGGTTGAATGCATGGAGGGTGTCCATGGCCAGGAATGGCGATCTGTACAGCCTGGCAGGTACAGTCTGTGACTGTCCCACAACCTCCAGTATATGGCTGACACATGCCAAAACAGTGTACATGCAGAGACACACATAAAACAAACAGCTAGGGATAACACATACACACACACACACATTGCATCAACATTGGGCCATGCAAAACCTGTTGTCCCTCACACACACACAAATGCATATATGTTGATTGGCTGGTTCACTGACAGGCTCTGGAAAAGAAACTACATACCCTGTGCATATGATGCCACCTATGCCACCTCTTGTAATGTGTAACATTGATGCAGGTACAGACTAACATGGTGCTGATGCACAGGGTGGCTTCATAGCACTGTAATAATGTTACAATGTTGTTAACACAAAGTGTGATTTCCTTCTAGGTGTATATAAGCAGGCATGATATATTCCAGCTATGATCATCAATGTAGTATAGTGTACAGCACTGTTAATTCTGAAGATGTGTTATCCATCCATGTGCCATTTGACTGACATGTGTAGTATTGGCAGCATGTGTTACAGAGTGTGCAGTATGTGTGAGATGTGTGTAGTACAGATTTACATGTATCTATATGTGAACATGGTGAAGGTGCACTGTCTGCATCTACATGTATAGTGGACACATTGGAATGGTGACATGCCCTGTATTTCACACTGTTAACACGTCATACTTTCTATTGGTGGCCAGTATGCATTTTACTACACATATTGTTGTACTTGACTACACTTGTGTGATTGCTATGGTTTTACACGGTGCTGTGGGTGATACTGTTACTATCTGTCATAGTTTTGCATTATGGTAGTAGACACGACCTCAACAGACTGAATGACCAATTGTTATATGATATCTTCACAAATGACCCACACATGTAGGACACACAGTAGCATGTGGATCCTACATGTACTATACTATACCAGTTCGCACTGGTATTGACCGCCACACATTGCTGGGACCATTACTGTTTGACATGTAGCCATGTTAGTTACAAGCAAAGACAATAGGGATATTCCTGTCCACATCTGGGAATTCATACTGTGGCCTAGAATGCATTCTGCACATGACACAGTTAGTCTACACAAGGGTATCATACAGACAGATACATGTTATCCATCCCATGCTGTACACCTATAAGGCTAAACAGAGTCAGTTATCCACATTTACTACACATACTTTACCAACAGTAACACATAGGTATTACACCCCAATATGTATAATGGGTAACAATGTGTACATATAGATATGTGCTATGTCATTTGTCATTTGATATTTGCATTTACAATGGTATTGTGAAGTACATCACTGTATCACATATGCAATGAGAGTTCTGCATGCATATCCTCCAAGGTGGTTGTACAACTATGATTTATGTCCATTATTGACATACTTTGCTGTGTTTGAACTGTTCTGCAGTATTACACATACATGAACAGTCACTCACACTATGTATATAAACTGTCATGTGTGTGTGTGTGTGTGTGTGTGTGTGTGTGTGTGTGTGTGAGACACAGATGACCTAGGCCACAGACAATTCTGATACATGTAGTTGACAAGTGCAGTAATGCTCCACCAGATGTGTCCAGGCACCAGAACTGTGACTTAAGCGACACAAACACATGCTAGAGTAAGGTTTCTGCATGTGCGTGTGCCTCATTATAGCATTCCTGTTCATGTGTGTGTGCATTTCTGATGTGTGTCATCAGCCACAGTTAAACTGCACATCCGGCATCCCCCACTAGGTGACCATGAGGGTTGTCCCCATTACCAAATGTTTTGTACAGCTGCGTCAGATGCCACATATCAGAAGCATTGCAGCTTCCAGGGCATCCAGCACACACATTCATTATTACGGGCTGGCCATCACACACAAACCGCCACTTCATGGAGGGGAAGCCCTTGTGGATGATGTAGGCCCTACCACACTCACTGGCTGTTGCTTTGATGCATATGTGCGTGCAGTGTATTGCACACAGTACTTAGGGTATTCCACTATTGTGTGGAAACGACACATATTGCTGCCCAATACCTTATGGGAATTGGGTATATATACATCATCACTGACATGTGCTGACATGGCATTCATGAACTGGTGCAGTACCCTGGATGCTGATGTTTGCAAAATCCACATCATATCACCAGTTGATCTCTGGAAGGTACCTGTTGCTGGTATCCTTAGGGCAACACATACCTTGGTTTCCACTGGGATAGGTTTCCCTCTGTTGGTTCTGTGTGTGAGACATGGCCTGCACAGATCCACAATCTTCTACAGGAGGTCTCTGTCCACTCTATAGCGCTCTACTATCTCCAGCTCATGCAGCCCCTGGTAGGTTACCCTGTGCCTGCACACTCCTCTCCATCTACTCACTGTGTGATGCTGAGCAGCATTCACATTGGCACAACCCTCCACATGTTGCATATGTTGACGTATAATAGCAATGGCAGCCCCTAACATTATGTTGTCTCAGTTAAGCTTTTACAGTTTGCACTTCTCTTAGTATACTACAGTGTTGCAGTGTGTCTGAGAAAAAAGTGGTGGACTACTGTTTGTAGAGTTGTATGTGCTGTGCTGTGCTGGCCTACTGTACTGGCTGTGTAATATACTCAGTCTGATTGTTTTCACCTGCTAGCTGTGGTAGTTCTCCTTGGTTAACTTACTGCTATTTGTTTACCTTCATTTTCACTGTTTGTGTCCACAGTGAGCGGCGCCACGCATAGGAGCACAGTGAAGTGCATATCCACTTCCACGTGCGCACACAGACTTATACATGCGTACAAACACTTACACTGGCTTACACAACATTACACGGGCTTTAACAATCTTACAGTAGCTTACTCGTTCTTCAAGTCATGCACACAGGCTGACACACATGCACACATGCTTACTCAGGCTTACAGGCTTGCACGGGTGCAAACACACTTCACCAGGTTTGCAAGGAACATCAGTGATATCCATGGCGTATACCGTCAGTTTACTGACTTTAACTAGGATAAATCATAACACGCCTCTTCCACTGATGAGTCACTGACAGCAGACATGTGACACACTGCTCCAATAAGATTACAGTGTTTTATACATACACACTCATGATGTCACCTATCTTCTACACTGATAGTCCCCTTAACCTACTCTTACACTGTAGAGGCTTGGCCCATATGGCATGACAAATTGTGCTTCACTATCCTCAGCCTCAATTGCATAGGATTGCCTACTAATGCTTGGTTACATCTCTGAGTGTGCGCTTCCACACATAGCAACCACTACTCAGTAGCCATGTTGTCTTCAGCTTGCCATTCACCTGCATGACGCAATATCTTTTAACTGACGTTACAATTTGTATGTATATTTTACATATTTGTCTTGTTTTGTATGCACAGCGCGTACTCGCGCCTCTGAGCTACACTTAAACACCGGAGATCAGGGGAGGACAACTAGAGTTTTATTAATTTCCAATGGGAATACATGCCACTGGCCTTATATTTGGCCATTGGCATGCTTCTTCAACTAAACCATCCTTTATTTGCAGATGATATTGCTCCGTTTAGCTACTTGCAGAATGTTACTCGGTTAACATCCGTGTACATTTCTGCACATACCTCTACTCTTGCACAGACAGCTTACTGTTTCATGTATCGCATATTTTACATCATTTGCATAGCTTTCACCTACAAATGTGGTAATTTGCATATTCTAACATTGTTCGTGCAACGTTCATTTGAGGGGCTGTGTTACATGCCCCTACAGGATATTGCTGAATAGCTCGGCGGACATCTTGATTTGCTCTACTCTTACTCTACTCGTACACCGACCAAAGCTTCGTGAATCCTGGCCTAAGCTTTGATGTGTGCTAATATGTCTATTTGTGGAGTAAGCATGGCTGTAGGCATGTTTTGACCTGCTACGTCTGTCATTTCTACAGAGCACTGCCTACTTTCATCATTTGTAGAGGTGACAGCCCTATAGGAACTATATGTACAGCTGTGACATTTGACAAGTCCACACATACCTGCGGTCAATACTAAACTGACTACTTCAGCACTTTTCATACCTCCAGATTTGTCTTGTAGTGGTATAGTCGATGATACTGTTTCCTATAACATGTATCTGTTTCTGATACAAGATATGTCATTTTATTACACCAGTACACAAAATATATGGAGAAATCACAGGCCAGATGCCATTACATTCCTTTTGTAGGACACACCCACCCAGAGTGTTGTGTTCCTCACAAAAGCCAACAGGTGCTGATCAAAACATATTCTGCTATCATCTACCTTATGTGTTCGCTGGTATCTGCACTTTCCATCAGTGGCAGAACTCACATGCGTTTGTGGGAGACTGAACACTGTATCGTGGACACTGCATAGCACCCTGAGGGACACATTTATGTTGTTTCTATTAACCTTCCACATTGACTATCACAGGGCATTAGTATTCATCCAGATTTGTCGAGGTACATGCTTTTGACTTATACATGTTTTGTCATTTGTCATCACGTCTTTCTTCACACCTGTCCACCTAATCGCACTAGTTCTGTACATTTATTTAGGTCAGGGTTACCTTCATACCTCTCAACTGTACACATTTTGGGGAAATGTCCCGAACTTAGACGTCTGATTTTGTTCCTTTTTTAATAATATTGTGCCTTTCTGGTAATTTAGTGGGAAGTCATTTGGAACTGCGGGGTTAGACAATAATGACAGACATTTGTTGTTTACAATTAATAACCCTCAAAACATTCATACTATTGACTGATCCATTATTATATCAACATTCTGACTTTGTAAGAGGAATATTTGAGATATTCCCTATTTGTACTTATTTTAAAATGCCTTTGTCCAGATGTCTTATTCTGATTGAGAGGTATGGTTACCATCTTATTCGTACGCATGTACGTCCATGATAATCGCTTACACAACACTAATATAACTCCCTACATCTTCCCCCAATAGTTTACACGATATCCAGTAGATGGGTTCTTCATTTTAGGAAGTTAGAGGCGTCTGCTATACCCACATAGGTATATTAATCACTCCCATGGGGCGGACCTCATAAATCTGTGCCAACCAACACCTAGGCACCTAGGCCCATTATTGCATACCCATGATTTCCAGACCTGATACCCCTCCACAGTAGTCATAACACATATTTAATGTGAGCGATAATAAAGTATGACGACACTTCTAAGCACTATCCACTCTCCGCATGTCGGTACATATGTCTTACATTCTGTCAACCCATGTGTTATTACACTTGCACAAGCTACTGTTGCATGTACAGCTATATTGTAGTTGCAGATGACACTTCTTTGCAGCAATCATTACAGGACATTGCATTTATAGATTCACTATTTTTGGAGTCCTGCAAAGGACACCTATATCCATGTTTAAAGAGTAGGACTTACAGATCTGGCACACTGATACTTTCCGGGCAATAGTTTTGAGAGCAGCAGTGTATTTACCTTAACTGCATGTCTGTTATGTGTATCCATACTAGCTATGGTGTAACCTATTTATGTACATGTGTTATATCTACGAGGACATTTGTTTATATGTTTGTTAGGTATATATCAATTGATGTATGTGTTTGAGTGTGTATATATATATATATATATATATATATATATATATATATATATATATATATATATATATATATATATATATATATATATATATATATATATATATATATATATATATATATAATGTCTGTACATTCTTTATTTCATATATTTATTTAGTTTAAGCCTGTGGATATATATATCTATACACAAATGTATATATCCATATATAGACATTAAGTGTAGAAACCAGCATTCATTTGCTATGCTGTGAGCGGATTACATACGCACAGGCGCACTTGCATTTCCTTATTGTGGGTTATGCCCAGGTGCACATGCATATCCTTATTGTGGGTTATATATGTTTACTAAGTCTTTGTGCTTACGTGGGCTTTATTACTTGTGTCAGTACCAGTAAAATATCTGTAATCCGGTTAATGGACATATGCGAAACACACGTTCACCTTTACATATTTAAATGTCTGTACAGCACAGATGCATTCATTACACTTTAACATTATATGTGCTGTAGTCGTAGTTGAACCGGGACTGCATTCACGTTGGCCGGATGCTGTAACCACTATACGTTTGGTGTTCTGACTCATTTATATGCATACCCATAGTACATAGCTACATTAACATATGCCTCACCGCTTCACTTACGACACAGGCATCCATTCTCCTGCTGGGAAAAATGCAGTACTACATATTACACATTCCCTATTTCCTACTGCTCTGGACCCAAGCTGCATATTTCATCACTGCAGGGATATTCAGAACCCCAAGGCTTATAGTCCTGACACATACAAGTCTTTAATTGTAAGGGTGTTCATGTGGTAATCTGGGTTTAGGCTTGTCCACCTGGTGAACGGAACTGACCTGACCATGTTCAAATGTCAGACAAAGCACATGGACAGAGTTTGTCCATTTTAAACATTTTATCTGTGTTTACAGATACAGGTGTTTGGGCACCTGTCAGCAGCTTATAATGTTGGCAATACATAATATGGGTGGGGGTAGTTACAATACATAATCCACGGTGTTGGTGTTCCCATTCACATTATTTTACCTGTGTTTACAGACACAGGTGTTTGGGCACCTGTCAGCAGCTTATAATGTTGGAAATACATAATATGGGTGGGGGTGGTTACAATACATTATCCACGGTGAGTGGTGTTCACATTCACATTTGACTATTTCCTGTATTCATTCATACGCAGATTATTATTTTGGACATGAATTAGCTATGAATTAACTACAGGTATGCAGCAATACAGTAAACATATGTGAAGGTTTGTTACAGTAAGAATGTACGGACCTCTGTAATACTCGGGGACTACCCCACATCCTTCACAACATTTCATGCTAATGTACATACTATTATTCTGTGAACTTTCAAAGTTTGTGAGAGCAATACTTACATCTATCCCTATTTGTCCACCTGTCATTTTAGGCTTTGTCCAGATTTTGTTGCTGTAATAGGTTGAGTGGTGGTGTCGGTATGTGATTGGGTTGAATATATACTGTCGATAATTCAGTGAGGAGTAGGGTTACCACCTCTTCCTCTTTGCGAGGGGAAGTCCCACTTTGGACAGTTGTGTCCTGTGACGACACTTAAGACATGGCAAGTGTCCTGTGATTTTAAGACACAGGTATAGTTCTTATTTTCTTTAATAGTTGCTTGATACAGGTATTTTGTATCTGAAACACATAACTATTATTTGGGTTAGCATAAGCTATTCACATGCTATGACATAAGCTTTTATCTTGGCAAACAAGTGTAATTCTGTCCTTTGCACTGGCCAGGGGTATGTTTTATCCTGCAAATTCTCACATTTCTACAAGGGATGTCCCACCTTGGGCATCTGAACAGGTGGCAACCCTAGTGGAGAGACCTGCATGGTGGACAGCTGTTCCATCCTGCGTAGTATGTTTTGCATGTCTGTGTAGACACTGAACAGTACCGTGACTACACATACATGTTTTGTCCAGATGTGTACAGTACTGGACACTGTGGCATGTAAACAACTCTGGGGTTTCAACAGGTTACTTATCCCACGCGGGATGTACACACATTTTGCCGAAACATGAACGCGCGGGCATTTGGATTTACGTAAATGTGATGGGATGTTTATAAACGTGGCATACATATTTGCAATCCTGACATTGCCTAGGACGATACTTCCTACTACATATGGGGAATACTCGCTATGTGTAGGTGTACAGCTGCGCAAGGCTGGTAGCTGGATTTAGTGGACATTCAGCCATGGGTGCGGGTTATGTGCTATTCAGGGGTTGTTGCGTATTGCATTTGCATGCTTGGGTTCTGCTTTTGGATATCCCGGTTCCGCATATAGCATCCTATGTGTATGTGCCGGTTACGTTCCTGTTCATGTGTATAGCACATTTTAATATACATTTGTTTGTGTGTGTTTGGTATACAATTTGGACTGTCAGGTTTCTTTACGGTTGTTATATAGCCACAACTGCCCAGCTGTGTACTATCACTACCACTGTGGGACTGCTGGTGACCATGCCCATGGGGCTAGATGTGTGTATTGGCAGCACGCTGACATGATGCGCTTCACTTCCACTGGGTATAACTACTGACAGTGCAGTACATTATGGACACACGATTTTAAATATCATTTGTTCCATGGACGGAAACTCATATTGTGTTGCGTGCATTTCTGTTTGGTTCTCCATTTTGTGTGGCCGGGAACTGTCTTGCATACTTTGCACACGTTTCATTATCCACGGACACTGATAGGTGTGATTACTATTGCAGGCAGGCTATAATAGTCAGCAGTTTAGGTTGCTCATCACCAGCTGACATTGACACGCCTCCGGGCACAGCTTACTAATGCCCCATGCACTTGCGCATGTGTCCTATGCACATGGATGTGGTGGCAGCGCACCTTCATTAATATGCATATGGCGCTACTACACCATTTATATGCTGCACGGCCGGCACAGGCCTTACACCGGCCTTTCACTGAGCTTCATGAATCCGGGGGACAGTTTTTTCTTGTAACAAAAATCCCTGTTGCAAAGATTATCCTTAAAAACTGGCTACTACACCAGCCAAAAATACCGCCACTGTTTTCCCTAAACAATTAGTTGTTTGTGTTTCCAGTCTATCAGTTTCTTCTTCCTGTAACACTCTCTCCACCATGATACACCATCTAGCTTCTTCTCTTTCCTTTGCCTGGTTCACCAAATGTATCAGCACTTATGTCTCCAGTCCTACATTTTCCAGCTCTGTAACAATTATTTCAGCTCTTTCTCCTTCCTTCAGTAAGTTTTCTCCTGCTCCTTTTCCTTCTCCTCTCTCCAGCTCTGCTGCACTCTCCTTCATCATGGAATTTCCAGAGCTGTAGTAGCAGACCTGCAGTGTCAGCTAGAAGCTCCAATGAGCGCTTCACTTCCTCTGCTCTAAAGATTAGGGGTCCTTTATTAAAATTCACAGTATACAATATATACATTGTATATACCCATTTTACATCTTATTTACAATTATTTACAAATAACTTACATATTTTCAATCCTCCCACTCGTTTCCCACAACCAAAATCTTAAAAATTTCTAACAGTATCCATTTCCCATTACATTTTTATCTCATTCATTCTTTCATTCCAGACAATCCAAATTATGCAAAACAATTTTTCATCTAATCTATCCACATAATTCTGTTTCATGTTTTCATAGTAACCATATTCTATTATGTTCACATTTCTACATTTAACACTGTTCAATCCTTTAACACATTCTTTATCACATTATTCTTCCCACAATTGATGTACTCTTTTACATTTCAAAAATACATATTCAGTGGTATCTAATTCCCCACAATATATACAAACTCTTTTACTCTTTTATATGGCATATTAGCCTTTATCTATTTATAGACAATTTCCACAGAACATGTATACATTCCACATGTTTTTTCACATCTTTTCATTCTTGCTTTTACAGCATTTATTTATTTTTTCTCACAAATACCTCCAAGGGTAAATATAATAAAATTTCCTCATTATATTTTCATACCTAAATCAATCTTCCTTAACAATATTTTATCTTGATATATTTTAATTTCATTACAATAATTCCTTTACTTTTTTTAAACATTGAAGCTTTTCCCAATGTATTTATATTTTTCTTCCATTATTTTCATTAATAAATTTTCTTTGTCTTTTATTCCTATTAATATTTTATATGAATTCAATGACATTATTTATACAATTTGGTTTATTAAACCCATACCTCTTTCCTTTTTAGTAGCATAAAGAATTCTTTTAATAGGGATTAATCTAGATCCTCATATAACTGTAAATAACATAGTCAATAATTCTTTGTCACATTCCAACAGTATCATAAATACACTTGCTAAATGTGCTATCTTACCTAATATAACTGAATTAATTAGACTTGCTTTTTTCTTATAAGTAGGTTTAAATATTCTCCAAAATATACACATACTTCTTATCTTACACATTATGTCCTTCCATTGTGTCACTCTCTAATACTCATTACCAAACCTTGTTCCCAAAATGTCTATTCCTTCTGTGATAAATAGTATACCTTCTATTTTTCCTGAGTATCCCAGTCCTTTACTCTTTTCCTCATTAATATTCAAACCTAATACTCATAATTCTTTGTCAAGGATTTTAATAGTTCTACTCATCCAATCTTTATTTTTCACTACTACAAATAGACCATCTGCATAAGAGCACATTACTGGAATTTGAATTAACTCTGGTGTACAATATCTCGCTTCCTCTAATGCTACATTTATCTTACTGATGATCACATTCATAATTAATGCAAACAAAATACTACTTACAGGGCATCCTTGTTTGATACCAATTTTTATTTCTATTATTTTACTTTAACAGCCCTTAACCACTAGTTTTCCTTTATTTTTGTCATATACTGATTACAAAATGTTGATTATTTTATGACTTGTATAATATTCTTCCAAAATTTCCCACAATGCTTCATGTTGTATCTTATCAAATGCTTTACTTACACCTCCTTTTAATATTTTCAATTCCGTTTTCCTTTTTATCACACCATCTACCAATTCTCTTATTGTCATTAAAAAGTTCTTGACTTCTTTTTTCTTTTATTACAAAGATTGTTTCATTAAATAGCTTATTAGCAGTACCTACTATTCTTTTTTTACGTATTTTTTGTTCTTATTTTAGCTGCTCCTGTTAGGTGTCACCACAGTGGATCATCTGTTTCCATTTTTTCATGTCCTCTGCATCTTGCTCTGTCACACCAACTACCTGCATGTCCTCTCTCACCACATCCATAAACCTTATCTTAGGTATTCCTCTTTTCTTCTTACCTGGCAGCTCCATCCTTAGCATGCTTTTCCCAATATACTCAGCATACCTCTTCAGCAGATGTCCAAACCAATGCAATATCACCTCTTTGGCTTTATCTCTAAACTGTCCAACCTGAGCTGACCCTCTAATATAGTGGTTCCTAATCCTGTCCATCCTCATAACACCCGATGCAAATCTTAACATCTTTAACTCTGCCACTTCCAGCTCTGACTCCTGCCTTTTTGTCAATGCCACTGTCTCCAATCCATATAACATAGCTGGTCTCACTACCCTCTTGTAGGCTTTCCCTTTCACTCTTACTGGTACCTATCTGTCACAAGTCACCCCTGATACTATTCTCCACCCAATTCACCCTGCCTAAACTCTCTTCTTCACCTCTCTTCCATACTCACCATTATTCTGTACTGTTGATCCCAAGTATTTAAATTCATCCACATTCACCAACTCTACTGCTTGCATCCTCACCATTCCTCTATTCTCCCTCTCATTCACACACATATATTCTGTCTTAGTCCTGCTGACCTTCATTTCTTTCCTCTCTAGAGAATATCTCCACCTCTCCAGGTTCTTCTCAACCTGTTCTCTACTCTCGCTACAGATCACAATGTCATTGGCAAACATCATAGTCCACAGGGACTCCTGTCTGATCTTGTCTGTCAACCTGTCCATCACTATTGCAAATAAGAAAGGGCATCCTTGAGGTAATCCCACCTCCACCTTAAATGCATCCATCACTCCTACTGCAGACCTCACCACTGTCACACTACCCTCATACATATCCTGTAACTTCTCTGCCACTCCTGACTTCCTCATACAATACCATAACTTCTCTCTAGGCACCCTGTCATATCCTTTCTCTAAGTCCACAAAGACACAATGCAACTCCTCTGACCTTCTCTATACTTCTCCATCAACACCCCAGAGCAAACATCACATCTGTAGTGCTCTTTCCTGGCATGAAACCATATTACTGCTCATTAATATTCACCTCCCTTCTTAACCTAGATTCCACTACTCTTTCCCATAATTTCATGCTGTGACTGATCAATTTGAATTCTCTGTAGTTACTACAGCTTATTACCCTTATTCATAAAAATTGGTACCAAAACACTTCTCCACTCTTCTGGCATCCTCTCACTTTCCAAGATTTCATTAAACAATCTGGTTAAAAGCTCCACTGCCATCTCTCCTAAACATCTCCATGCTTCCACAGGTATGTCATCTGGACCTACAGCCTTTCCATTCTTCATCCTCTTCATAGCTGTCCTTGCTTGCTTTTTGCTAATCTACTGGACTTCCTGATTCACTATCCCCACATCATCTAACCTTCTCTCTTTCTTATTCTCTTTATTTATCAGCCCTCAAAGTACTCTTTCCATCTGCTCAACACACTCTCCTCACTTGTATGTTTCCCTCATTATCCGTTATCACCCTTACCTGCTGCCCATCTTTCCTAGCTTGGTCCCTCTGTCTAGTCAACTGGTACAGGTTCTTTTCTCCCTCCTTTGAGTACGTTTCATACAACTCTCCATATGCCTTATCCCTAGCCTTCACCACCTCTCTCTTTGTCATATGCCTTATCTCCTTATACTCCTGTCTACTTTCTTCATCTGTCTGACAATCCCACTTCTTCTTTGCCAACCTCTTTCTCTGTATACTCATCTGTACTTCCTCATTCCACCACCAGGTCTCCTTGTCTTTTTTCCTCTGTTCAGATATCACACCAAGCACCTTTCTAGCTGTTTCACTTACTAGCTCTGCTGTAGGTACCCAGTTAGTTGGTAACTCTTCACTGCCACCCAGTGCCTGTCTTAATTGTTCCATGAACTCCACCTCTTAATCACCATTTTTCAACTTCCACCAATTCACTGCAGTGCCCTTATAGTCCTCCTCCTCTTTTTGATCACCAATGTCATCCTACAGACAACCATTCTATGCTGCCTAACTACACTTTCTCCTGTCACTACTTTACAGTGTCCAATCTCCTTCAAACTGGCCTTCCTGCATAGGATATAATCCACCTGTGTGCATCTTCCCCCACTCTTGTACATCACCATATGTTCCACCCTCTTCTTAAAATATGTATTCACCACATCCATGTCCATTCTTTTCACAAAGTCCACTACCATCTGACCTTCTGCATTCCTCTCAACACCATACCTACCCATCACTTCCTTATCCCCTCTGTTCCCTTCATCAACATGCCCATTGAAATCCACTCCAATCACCAGTCTCTCACCTCTGGGTGCACTCACCACCACTTCTTTCAACTCACTCCAAAATTATTTCTTTCTCATCCACTGCATACCCAAATTGTGGAGCATATGCACTAACAACATTCATAATCACACCATCAATTTCCAGCTTCATAAACATCACTCTATTTGACACTCTTTTCAGCTCCAAAACACTCTTGGCATACTGTTCCTTCAGGATAACCCCTACCCAATTTGTCCACCCATTCACACCATGATAGAACAATTTGAACACTCCTCCAGTACAGCTGGCCTTATTCCCCTTCCATCTGGTCTCTTGCACACACACTATATCAACTTTCCTTCTCTCCATCATATCAGCTAGCTCACTCCTTATACTAGTCATACTGCCAACATTTAAAGTTCCTACCCTCACTACTACACTCCTAACCTTCATCCTCTCTTCCTGCCTTCAGGCATGCCTTCCCCCTATTCTTCTCCTTTGGCCAACAGTAGTCCAATTTCTGCCAACACCCTGTTGGCTAACAGTACTGGTGGCGGTCATTGTTAACCTGGGCCTCAAATGATCTGGTATGGAAATCTGTATTGTTGTCCACATATGTCACTATTCTTTTTTCTATTATTTTCATAAAAAATATTATAATCAACATGATTTAGTACTAGTGGTCTCCAACATTTTATGTCTGTTCTTTCCCCTTTTTCCATATAAATTCCATTGGACCTATACATATTTTTCCATCATTTACCCATTTTTCACATTTAACACCTGTAAAATATTGTTTTTGCCTTTCTTGCATATCTTTATACATTAGATATTCAAGTCCCTCTAAACCTGTAGCAACCGCTACATTTACTGCTTTCAACACATTTTTAATTTCTTTTATCGTAATCTTTTCTACCATTCAGTTATTGTCTGTTTCAGTTAATTTTTTAAGTTACATTTATACTTCCTTCTAGTTTAACATATAGTAAAAGTATTCAAGATATGTCTTTTTGCTGTCTACATTATTTCTTTTTGTGTGGTAACTACACTTCTTTCATCTTTCCTTAACTCTCTTATTATTCTTATCTTTTATTTATCTATTTTACTTAAGTATGGTGCTACTTCTTTTCTTCCTTGTAAAAATATTGTAGTTTAAATAACATTTTTTAAATTTTCTCTTGGTTCATTTCATATATCTTTTTTTTCTTTTTCTAAAAAAACTTCTTTATTATCCTTTATGTTTTGAAGGCCTGGTTACTGATCTCCTTATACTTGCAAATATCTTGCACTCTTTTTGCTCTTTGCCATTCCAATACTTCTTTTCTATATTTTTTAGACTAATCCAAAAACTTGTCCAATCTTTATAGAATTCTCTCATCGTATATGATTTAACCATAGTTGTATTGTTTCCTTTAAATACTCATTTATTTCCGATTTGTTAATTCTTTTTATACTTTATCTATTTGCATATAACCTTCTGAAAAAAATGTAAATTTAACTCCTTGATGTAATATCATTAAACTCTCTAATATTATAAAATAATCAATTTCAGTTCTCATATTGCTCCTTTTGTATGTCCAGTGTTTGTTTTTCCATAAATACATTTCACCACCTTTGATCATATCTGAAATAACTACATCTGCCCTTTCATTTCTCCTATGTCTTAAATCACAATTGAAGTCTCCAGTTATTATTTGCATGTTCACACTAATCTTGTCAGGTATTTCCCTAAACATAATGGGCAGGATTCACGAAGGCTTGCACGGAGTCTAAGAGTAGTGTAAGACTCCATGCAGCCTTCGCGATCCAGAAACAGCCCTAAATCCCATGTAAGAGACCAGCTAAAATGTCTCTTACATGGAGTGGGCGTGGATATGCTAATCACCTCACTTGCAGCCGAAAGGCATGCAAATGAGGTAGATTAGCAATCCAGGAAGCCCAAAGCAGCCTGTGTAAGAGCCGTTTTAGCTGCAGAAATGTACTCAATTGACAACTGAGTACGTTTCTGCAAAAAACACAATGGAGCCATGTCAGCACCAAATAAAGGGTGCGTATGTGTCAGGCAGCATGCCAATGGCCAAATATGTGACCATTGGCAAGGTACCCCGATGCAAATATGAGAATTAAATAATTTTTTATTTTTGGCGATCGCCGATGTTTAAACGCAGCGCAGCCCCGCACAAATGAGCTGCGCTGTATAAAACATAAAAATGAAGGTTATAAACCCACAAATGTGGGCTTTATGCAATACATGGATTTACAATGCAGGGACCAGCAGACCAAAAACAACATGGCCACCGTTTAGTGGTTGCTAAGGGGGGAAGCTGAGTCTAAGACATGTAACTAAGCATTAGTAGGCAATCTGATGTAAATGAGTGTTAGGATACTGAATTCCACTGTCACATAGCAAATGAGCACATTCTGAGTAGTGTAAGAGATACATAAGGGGGAGGAATAGAGTAGGAGATAGGTGACATTACAGGGGGGAATGGTAGAAAGAAATGCAGTTCATTGAGGGGAGAAGAGTGGGGGAGTGTTACA